>NC_056046.1:24327505-24627505 GCF_004379255.2 Salvia splendens
ATGGGTGTGCAAGGAATCGCAAAGACGTTTATTGATTGAGAGAGAAACGAGCTACAATTGAAAAGGAAGAACAACCTAACTAACAAACAGAAACAGCTATTTAAAGACAAACTAATCTAACGGCTAGTTAGATCTAACGGCTGCAGTTTAATCCTCAAAGTAAAACTCCATCGGACGGCTGCTGTGTATTCGAAGCTCGATCAAGCTTCTTTGCTGCCTTCTTCAATACACAATGATGCAGTCGAGCTATCACATTACAAATCTCCACCTTGATTGCTCAGACTGCTATCACTCCAGTCTACAAACATTTACAAGCTTCATGCACAGTTCTAGCTGGCTCTTAGGCAACGGTTTTGTTAGCATATCTGCTGGATTTTCAACCGTGTCTACCTTGAAAACCTTTACTTCTCCTTCCTCTATCTTCTCACGGATGAAGTGCAAACGTACATCTATATGCTTACTCCTTTCATGATATACTTGATGCTTGGCTAAGCATATTGCACTAGTGTTATCGCATCCAATAGCAACTGCACTCTGATTCACACCAAAATCTCCCAGAATACCTCTGAGCCAATAACTTTCTTTTACAGCAGCTGCAAGCGCCATGAACTCAGCCTCCGTAGTGGATAGCGCAACCACCGCTTGAAGACTACTCTTCCAACTCACAGCAGATCCATAAAGTGTGAAGATGTAGCCTGATTGAGATCTGCGGGTGTCTACATTACCCGCATAGTCAGAATCTGACCAGCCAATAAGTGCATCATCTGTGAATTCCCTTGCTCCATCAAATAAAATTCTCATATTACTGGCCCCTTTCATATACTTCATTAACCATTTCAAGGCTGACCAATGTTCCTTACCATGATTTGACATGTATCTAGAAGTAGTAGACACAGCCTGTGCGATGTCAGGCCTTGTACTAATCATTGCATACATTGCACTCCCTATTACACTTGCATAAGGAATCTTCCTCATCTCTGCTGCATCGTCTTCAGTCTTAGGAGCTTGATCCATTGAAAGCTTATAATGCTGACCCATAGGGACTGATACCTCTTTCAGATTATCCAGCCCAAATTTCTTTAGCATTCTCAATACATAATCACACTGAGTCAGCCAGATTTTCCTTCTTTCTCTGTCTCTGATCACAGTCATGCCCAAGATCCTCCTTGCTGGACCTAAATCCTTTATTTCAAAAGCTGAACTTAGGTCCCTCTTGATTTTCTGAACCTCTTCCATACATGCCCCAGCTAGAAGCATATCATCAACATATAGTAATAAGAAAGCAACAGCAGCTCCACCTTCATTCTTAATATATACACACTCATCATATTTGGAGCTTACAAAACCAACACTGACCATATGATCATCAAACTTCCTATGCCACTGTCTGCTGGCTTGTTTCAGACCATATAAACTCTTCTTCAAGAGACAAACCTTCCCTTTTTCTTCTGGTTTAACAAAGCCCTCAGGCTGCTGCATATAAATTGTCTCCTTGAGATCCCCATGTAGGAAGGCCGTCTTCACATCAAGCTGCTCTAACTCCCATCCTCTCCTTGCCACAACAGCTAGTAATATTCTGATCGATGTGTGCTTAACTACTGGACTGAAAACTTCATCAAATCAACACCCTGCTGTTGGGTGAAACCTCTGGCTACTAGTCTTGCTTTGAACCTTATACCTTCCTGTCCTGCAGCTTCAATCTTCTTTTTGAATACCCATTTACAGCTCACAACCCTCCTTCCATCCGGCTTCTCCACCAACACCCAAGTTCCATTTTTCAATAGAGATTCTATTTCTTCTATCATGGCTTGCATCCATTTTTCCCATTCCTTACCTTGCATGGCCTCATTGTAAGAACTTGGTTCTGAACATTCAATCTCTTCAGCAACCAATAAAGCATAAAAGAGGAACTCAGCATCTGAGTATTTAGATGATGGCTTGATAGTCCTTCTGGACCTATCTCTTGCAAGCTTCCAATTCTCCAAACTTGCTGTTTCAGGTTGTTGAGCATCTTGATCATTCAAAACTGGATCAACTACTACATCATGAGTATTGTCAGAAGTTTCAGACTCCATCTGAGTTGGAGGCTCCACCTCAATTACTGAAGTAGGAGTAGAAGCTGCAGAGCCTTTATCATGGCTCTTGTCTCTGAATGGTAGATCATGCTCCCAGAAAATCACATCTCTGCTTAATACAATCTTACCATTTCTAGGCTCTATGCACCAGAGCCTATATCCTTTAACACCGGATTGATACCCAAGCATGACACATTTCAATGCTCGAGCTTCCAACTTGCCTTGCTTCATATGAGCAAAGGCCTTGCACCCAAAAGTTCTGAGTTTAGAGTAGCCACTGTAGCTCCCATACCATCTAAAATCAGGAGTATCCCCATTTATACTGGAAAAAGGACATTTATTTATGAGTTTGGCAGCCGTGGAGGCTGCCTCTGCCCAAAATCTTTTTCCCAGACCAGAAGCAAGAAGCATGCACCTAACTCTTTCAAGAACCGTTCTATTGAACCTTTCTGCAACCCCATTCTGTTGGGGGTTCAACGGCACCGTTCTATGCCTCTTTATTCATTTACCCTTGCAATATTCATCAAATTCACCAGATAGATACTCAAGTCCATTATCGGTTCTGAAACACCTCAGGCTCATCCCCTTTTCTGCCTCCACTTCTGCACACCAATCCTTAAAACGACTGAAGGCCTCAGATTTCTCTTTCAATATGTATAACCATGACTTTCTAGAATAGTCATCGATTATACTCATGTAATACCTACCCCCTCCAATCGATTGTTCTTGAGCGGGCCCCCATAAATCACTATGTGCGTAGTCTAGAGGCTGAGAATAAGAGTGAGTACCTCTCGGGTATGGTAACTTCTTGGCCTTTCCCAGAACGCACTCTTCACATGAAAGATTCTTCTCACCATCTGAGCATGACAGAACTCCCTTCTTCACTAATTCCCTCACACTCCCGACTGATGGGTGTCCCAGCCTGGTGTGCCATTGCATCAGGCTGCAAGATGTCACTACATTTGATTCCCCAGAACTCTTGCTGCAGATTAAGGCATCCATATAGTACAGACTCCCCCTCCTTTCTGCTCTCATCAGTATTTTCCCATCCTTACACACCTCCATTTTTCCATTGGCAGATGTGAAAGAACAACCCTTTCTTTCTAGGAAACCTAAAGACACCAAGTTTCTCTTTACATCAGGGATGTACCTCACTCCACTCAGAACAATGGTACCCCTTTTATTTTCATTTTCCAATCTCACCGAGCCAATCCCCTGAATAGAACACACCTGATTGTTCCCCAAAATAATAGAGCCAGTAGCTTCCCCAATCTCCTCAAACCATTCAATGTTTGGACACATATGAAAACTACAACCGGAGTCCATAATCCAGGATCCCAAGATTCTGTTATCAACCACATTCAGAACCTCATTGATCTCCTCTTCCTCCACCCCCTCTGCCGAATTAACCGCCTTGCCTTCACTTTCTTGTTTTCTCTTCCAAGCAAAGCAATCCTTCTTCAAATGACCTGGCTTCTTACACCAATGGCAAGAGCGGGTTTCTTTCTGACCAGATGAGCTGTTCTTGAAAACTTCATGAGGTTTCTTAAATGGCTGCTTCTTTCCCTTGAATTTTCTGACATTCAGGCTCTCAGCATTTGAAGTCGCAGCCTTCATCTCGCCCTTTTGAAGTTCCTTGGCCCTCAAAGCAGTCTGAACCTCAAGTAGCGTGATGGTTCTATCCCTACCATACAGGAAGGCATCACGAAATTGATCATAAGAATGCGGTAAGGCATTGAGCAACAAGATCGCCTTGTCCTCATCTCCTATCGATACATCGATATTTTCCAGATCGTCGACCGCCTTATCGAACTCTTCTAGCTGCACCAGAACCCCAGTTCCCTCCAAGAACTTATATGAGTAGAGACGCTGCTTCATGAACAGCCTATTCGCAAGGGATTTCGTGAGATACAGATCCTCCAATCGAGTCATCATACTTGCCGCGGACTTTTCTTTTGCTACTTCGCGTAGCACTTTATCGCCGAGGCAAAGCACAATGGCACTATGTGCTTTAGCTTCAACTTCCGCCTTCTTGGCCAGCGCCTTCTCATCTAAGGCCGCCTCCTTCCCCTTTTCATCATCAACCACAAGCGCCGAAGCCAAGCCTTGCTGGATCAACATAGCTCGCATTTTCATTCTCCAAAGGGCGAAATCATTCTTCCCCGTAAACTTCTCCGCCTCAAACCTAGAGGCCATCGATCTTCGCGATTTTGCTTCCAAGCCGTGAAATCGAACCGATCCAAGAAGGTTATCTTCCCACATACGGCGCCAATTGTAAAGATTGGGTGGCTATCTTCTTGATTGAGCTGTATCGCACGTTTGAAGATGGGTGTGCAAGGAATCGCAAAGACGTTTATTGATTGAGAGAGAAACGAGCTACAATTGAAAAGGAAGAACAACCTAACTAACAAACAGAAACAGCTATTTAAAGACAAACTAATCTAACGGCTAGTTAGATCTAACGGCTGCAGTTTAATCCTCAAACTAAAACTCCATCGGACGGCTGCTGTGTATTCGAAGCTCGATCAAGCTTCTTTGCTGCCTTCTTCAATACACAATGATGCAGTCGAGCTATCACATTACATGGACCTTATCCTACTATTTGGAAATGCATACACTTAGCATGTTCAGACCTGGAAAAGGACAGGACCATCGGTTTAAACATGAAAAGGCTGTTGATGAGGAAGCCTTATATGATATATGTAGAAATTAGAAACACATCATTCATAAGCTAACCAATTTTTCATGGTCCTCTGAAGCTGTGGCATAATTTAATCTTAGATACTGCTCATCTTGTGGGATTTCAGATCCTGCTAATTTTTCTGAACCCTGTCTCCAGAAGCTTTCTAGCTTCAAATTTCTGCTGAGTTACTTTTGTAATCTTGCTCCAGGTAGTTGGAAACGTGTTTACACACCACCAGAAATGTGTCTTTCTGTATTGCAGTTTAAACTCTGTGCGACAGTTGTGGACCTGTCATTTGTTTGTATGAGCTCAACTTTCGTAATCAATCCTAAATGGTCTACAATTCGAACTGCGATATATGAAGTTTCTATCGAGATGTAAGGTAAATAAAACCAAACTATACGCAAAGAGGAAGGAACTGAAAGAAAAGAAAAAGAACTTGCCAGAGAACACCGCTAAGGAATTAGGATGTAATCAAATCCTAACCCTACCGAGTACTAGCTCAACTAAAGCATATAAATAGTCCTACTCTGGTCCATGCTAAGGTCTAATCATCTAAAAAGCCCGACAGACTTGATAATAAAATAAACTCAAACTGATAAAATAGAACCAATATTTAGCATTAGAAACATCTAGTGTATCTAATTGGCCTTTGCTAGTTTTCCTGTTTACTCAATTTCATTTTACAGGATAATTAGTTCGAGTCGGGCTATTGGTGTTGAGAAGAGAAGAATAAAACCCCATTTTTTGTTTGGTTTATATAGTAGGACAAAATTGAAGTAAAATGTTTGTACCGACTGACCTTATCTTATCACTGAATCAACATAGTTAAAATAATTAAAAGAGAAACTCTTCATGATCATCAAAACTTACTGGGATCATGGTAAATGAACCAATGATGATAGTTGCCAAGCTTTTAGGAGGGACCATAAACGAGGTAGTTGGTTCTCGCTACTACCACCAAAGGGAAGGGACCTCCAGCCTTTCCTTCAAGTACCTACTTTGTCCTGCCTTCGGATTTTGTAGCTTAAGATTGATGAAAATCAATTGGTGGTTGAGCTAATGGAATTATTGGGGACCATGAAAGATATTAACACTCTGTATGGTAAGAAATTAAATTCGAAAGCAGGAAATAGAGTTGAATTAAAGAATAGAGTCTTGAGTCAGAGTTTGAGCCACATATATTATGTGGTTAATTATTGAGATTCCTTAAACAGCTAGTTCACTTTTTGATGACACGTCGTCTTTTAATCTGCAACTGATACGGTCAACAGCCTCGGTGGATGGAAGGTGTACACCCGCCGCAAAAAGGGGAAAGAGGTTGGAGGCGGCGAGGAAAAGAAGGGAGCCGGCGCAGGGGTTTGAAGAAGTCAGCAGTTCAGCCGTTTCCTACTTTGCTTTTTAGTTAAGCTGCGTTTAGTATAAATAAATGTAATTAGGGAGTTCAATTCATCTTGGATAGATCATTTGTAATTGGACGACTGTTACGGACGTCCTCCGTAACGAGGCCGGATGGCTAACTTCTCGGAGAGATAAGGTGATCGAACCTTCGACGTTCTCGAAAGATAGACCACGGATTGCTGATTTTCGGACGTTCTCCGACGAACAACAATTGGGAAACGAAATATGATATTCTTGTTACTCAAGACAAGTTTGTGGAAAATAATATATTCATTGAATTCTTAAAGTGATAACAATAACTCCTATTTATAATGCTACTGACTTAATGAACAAGAAAATAAAGATATAGAAATAGATATGTAAATCCCTAATATATCTAAACCAAATAATAATAATAGAAAAAGGATCTAAACAAAATATGCAAAAGAGGCTCGTATCAACTCCCCCGCGGTTAAAATCCACCTTGTCCTCAAGGTGGGAACCACGAAGCAAGGGCGAGAGTCGAACGCAGAAGCTTTGGCGAGGTATCTCCTCCTGGATCAAACACATATCGAACAACTGAATATCTCCATTTATCACCTCCATCAAAAATCAACAAAGGAGACCCACTGTGGTCAGAAAAATTCCATGCCAAAACAAAAAGCTTGTCAACGCTTCCAAGAATGCTCAAACATGACGTGTCATTGCCCGGAGGGATCAACCTTGCATCGGTGTCGAGTGATGTTGATCGAGAATTCCGACGTGTAGCACCCCTCAGATGCAAATCCCCACAGATAAAGGCAATCTCCTTCAAATGTATTGGAAAGGACGGTGCAACTTTATTTCCAACTAATGCACATAGATAAGCACCACCATTTTCACTAAAACAATTCTCAACAACATCGTGAGATGTCATTCGAGCAGCATCGAGAGATGCGACGACCTTCTTCACTTTCTCAATGGAATCAACATCCTCGTCGCCATCTAACAATGTTTCTTCCTCTCCACTGATATAGGGGCTGCACGGCGGAGAGACCATAGCTGGTGGAGAGGGCAAATTGTCTAACACTTCTTCTTCCTCATTTTTCAACGAGCTCGGGACAACAGCTTGTGGATGTGGACTAACGGCCAATAATGGAGATGTCACGGGCAGTGGTTGCAAGGGCCGGTAAGCCCCTGGTGAGACGTATGGCTGCAGCTCTAAGGGTGATGCCGGACTTGACTGTTGTGGCAGGCGATCTGATTGCCTCGGCAGCGGCGTTGCAGCCGCAAAAGGCAGTTGCGCTGCCGAGCGGCGGTGACCTGGTGGCAGCGGCGGTGGTTTAGACCGCGATGGTTTGTATTCGTGCCGCCATTGGTGATACTCGGCATGGGGATTTCGTGGGGGGGCGTCCGACGAATAGGGTGGGTGCCTTAAAGTCGAGGTCGTGTATTGCCTCGGCTGCTCGTATGACGAATCCAAGTCGGTGTAGTGCGACTTACGGTATAGCGGTGATTCCGACAGCAGAGGAGCACGAGTTTCTCCCACACGGTGACTGGAAGTTTGGAAGGGCGGATCCCAGCCAGTTGGACAACGCCTAGGCGCTCCCGAATCGAAATCCGCATAGGGTTGTCTTCCATACGCTGCTTTTGACGCATGCAAATTTTTCACACGACGATCGATTACTTCACATCGTGATTCCAGCCTGGACTCTAATTTGTCAAATCGGGCCATGATCTTCTCTACCTCGGCGGAGAAAATCTCGCTTGATCCCGGGAAGGCGCGCGGCGGATTGTTGCCTTCCGAATTACTGCGCAGGGACCACCCCGGTTGACCATCCCCGCGGTGGGTCATCACCGACAAGCGACGCGATGGATCGGGTGGATCCAAATGGTGTGAGACGTAGGGTGATTCTGGATCAGGCCACGACGGCGGACGGAGTACTTCCGCCCGGCTGCTCGGAGGGTCCCAACAGGTTACATGGCGAGGTTGGACCGGCTGGTAGGGACGGAATGGCTGTGTGGTCTGAGGGAAGTTGTATTGACGACGGCGGTAGCCGGCGTAGTCGTATGACATGTCGACGGACTGAAGCGTGGGTGTGGTAGAGATGGTGGTGATGCGGCTGACTTTTGTTTTTTTTTTTTTGGTGAGTTGTTTGGGAGATATGGATGAACGAAGACGGAGGATGAGCTCTGGATGAAAGCACCAGTTGTTACGGACGTCCTCCGTAACGAGGCCGGATGGCTAACTTCTCGGAGAGATAAGGTGATCGAACCTTCGACGTTCTCGAAAGATAGACCACGGATTGCTGATTTTCGGACGTTCTCCGACGAACAACAATTGGGAAACGAAATATGATATTCTTGTTACTCAAGACAAGTTTGTGGAAAATAATATATTCATTGAATTCTTAAAGTGATAACAATAACTCCTATTTATAATGCTACTGACTTAATGAACAAGAAAATAAAGATATAGAAATAGATATGTAAATCCCTAATATATCTAAACCAAATAATAATAATAGAAAAAGGATCTAAACAAAATATGCAAAAGAGGCTCGTATCAACGACTTAGTCGTATGCCTCTGCGGAGGAGTGTTCTTCATTATTCTTGTTTGCAATACAAGTGATCGAATTCCATTCATTACTAGCCTTACGCTGGACATATCGTAATTCCGTGCACGTCTCGTGCTCCCTACCCCTCCCCTCGCCTTTCACTCTTAACAGCAACTCTATGACTATGCTGGTGAATGGTGAGTGTTACTGTTAAGCGACTCTATATTCATTAGTTTTTTCATTTTACGTCCTTAGGCAGGAATGCAAGCTCCAAGGGAGCCATGCCATGATTTGCACTGCAGAATTTTGAAGGACCT
Source organism: Salvia splendens (assembly GCF_004379255.2). NCBI lineage: Eukaryota > Viridiplantae > Streptophyta > Magnoliopsida > Lamiales > Lamiaceae > Salvia > Salvia splendens. The sequence continues at coordinate 24,336,499 of NC_056046.1, forward strand.
GCTGCTTATGATGTGCTCATAAATTTTGCCCAACGTTGGCAGAAATCAACCAAGTGGAGAGAATTTAGTCTACTAAAGAAAAAGATGTCCAATTGGAATGATGATGCAATGATAAAAAAAATTGAGCGAATAACATGGATTTTAAGTCCTGCCCTTTCTGTAACCAAGGATGGAACTTACAGGTATTCTCGGGAGGATGATCCTAAGCTATATGTGTCTGGAGAAGAACACCCTGAAAATTGGCACGTTCAGGTTAGAATCCCCTAGATTGGAACAGTGCAAATTATTTTTGATAATGTTGAGTTGATTGTATTTTAATCTTGTTTTTCTTCTTTAGATATTCAGGTCCATTGAGTCAGGGGGCTTCCCCAAGTTCTATGATGAAGCTGAGGCCCAGGTTAAAACATCCTCATGCCTTTTTCCTTTGGTATCTTTTCTATATAAAATTGCCAAAAGTCTGGGATATATGCAATTTTAACAGAAATTTTTTATTTCACACATAACACAATGGTTTTGCTCTTTTCCTTTTAAAAAAATTAATATATAATGTTAGTTTGATTGCAGAACCTTGTTTGCTCCAAGAATCTGGTGATAGACAAAAGTATTCAAACAGCATATATTCAGGCAATAAGATCTGCTCAGCATTTTATTTATATTGAAAATCAATACTTTCTTGGTTCTTCATATGCTTGGCCTTCAGACAAAGATGCTGGTAAAAAACGATTTCCTGATTTTCCTTAAATTATAATTCTCTCTAGTTTTATGTACTTTTCCGGTTGAATTTTCACTTAGCAGACATTTAAACTTGACCTAAAAGTTTATATTTGAATTTTGAACTTAATTGTAAACTTTATTTTAGTTTGTGGGATCTTGTGTGTGTTTGAGACTGAGAGATGCTCTGTAGGTGTGAAAAAAATGCTATTACCAACATGCTATCATAATAGTCCACTTTTTCAGCAGAATGTAGAATAATATTTTCTTTCTCTTTCTTATGACCGGTCTTTCCACATGCTGCTAGTCTACCATTATATCACTGACATTTTCTCTCTTGTGATCGAATGGCAGGGGCTGATCATTTAATACGTATGGAGTTGGCAATGAAAATTACTAGTAAAATAAGAGCTAATGAAAGATTTGCCGTGTACATTATTATACCAATGTGGCCTGAAGGAAATCCCAATGACAATGTTGTGCAAGAAATTTTATTTTGGCAGGTAACTTGCAATTTGTTTGCATCTTGATCAGTATACTAGGTTCAAAACTATCTCTATTAATAGGAGTGTTATACTATGTGGATCAGTTTGCACTTATGCATTACTTTGTTACATATGGAAAATATTGCAGACAGTTTTTTCTGCCTAGGCTCCGAACTCGGTAGTGGTTTATTGGTGATGTGTTATGGTGTTATTATGTGAGTCTTTGAAATTTTAAGATCATAACACTGTGCTGCTTACATGCCTGTTTATACAGCAGGGCCAAACAATGCAGATGATATATCAAGTTATTGCAAAAGAGATCAAATCAATGAAACTCAAGTCACATCCCCAGACTACTTGGAATTTCTACTGCATTGGAAAGCGGGAACAGATTACAGGTCTCTGGGGATGCTGCTAAGGTTAGAACGTAATCCGTCCTTTCTTGTGTTGAGAATATAATGAGATGCATAAATTGAAATTATCATGATATAACAAATGATGATTCTTTGTATCTTTGCCGACTAGCTAATCTCTTCACCTTGACTAGGTTTATGCTTCTTAATTTGATTACAGTTCTTTCTTATATCTGGTCGATTATATGAGAATCTAAAACTTGATAAGGCTCCGTTCGGTATCATGGAATTGGAATTGGAGCCTTCAATTCCAAATCCATGTTTGGTACATCAAAATATTTGAATTTGGAATTGAATTACAATTTCTATTACTCCCAATTCCACAATTTGAATTACATGTCAAAAGTAGAGAATTGAAATTCCAAATAGTTATAAAATTGGGCACCATCACACACTACAAACACACACATTACACACACATGATTCCAACTCCAATTCAATTCCAACTCTGTGGGCCAAACAAACCCTAAGTGTAGTAGGTGCGGATTTACTGACAGAATGTCAACTGTTACTATTTCCAACCTTATATTCTGTTTCGATATCCACGTGCACGTGCCATCTCTTGTTAGTCTATTGTGGCGGCCTTAGAGCATCAACAATGGCGCCCGTCCCGGTGAAATTCCGATCGGCGTGCCGGAAGTCCGCGCTGGACGTCCGCCATTGTGCAAGGGAGGCACGGATACGGACATCCGCTGCGGACACCGGAGTTCCGCGGCGTTCCGCGAATATCCGTCGCGACGTCCGTGCGGATGTCTGCCATTGCGTTGACTCCCACGGACGTCCGCGCAGACGTCCCGATTATTGCATTAATTTTTTTTATTGTGGGAAGTCCGTCGGGATGTCCTTGGGGATGTCCGTCACTGTGCAGTGGGATATCCGTATGACGTGGCATCCGCAGTGGTATGTCCGTATGACGTGGCAGGAGGTGTTTTTGGGATGTCCGCGGGGATGTCTGTTGGGACATCCGCACCACTGCTAATGCTCTTATGTATTGGATATATTATTAATCTTGGACCATGATGGTGAATAACTTATTAATCGGTGGTGGTACTTCAGTGTAAAATAGGCCTTGAACAAGTCATAAATAATTAGCTTGCTATAGTGTAAGGATTAATTCACTCGATCACTTCCTGAAATGTGGAACTGTGAATTAGTGAGAAAATGATCATCAATAAAGCGACACATAAATATAGTGGATTTGTACATACATAATTATTTTCCCTTAAATTGTGCCTTTATATGATATTCTCTCTTTTTCTCAATGTGCTATTTCACTCAGATTTCAGAGGCACAAAAGTTTCAGCGGTTCATGATTTATGTGCGCGCCAAAGGAATGGTAGTGGATGACGAGTATGTAATAATTGGATCAGCCAATATAAATCAGAGATCAATGGCTGGTACGAAAGACACAGTGATAGCAATGGGCGGATATCAACCTCATCATACATTGGGAAAGAAGCAAAAACATCCACATGGCCAGGTTTGTTTGATTTTGAGAGGTTTCTTCTGCTCAGGGACGGAACCAAAAGTTTAAATAAGCCGATGCTGAAATATAATAAGTAACTATAATATTATTATTTAAATATTTAATTTTATATTAAATACTTGTATGTATATTATGATGAAAACTGTTTTTAACAAATCATTGTTATCAATTTTATATACTTCCCCTCGTCTTATAAATATAGGCTCAATTTCCTTTTTGGTCCGTCTTATATAAATAGTCCATATCTATATATGAATTTTTTTTCTTATTCTCTTTTACTTTATCATTGATAAGCCTCATCATCCACTACACTAATTCCACTGTTTTTTCTCATTCTCTCTTATTTTACCAATTATGTATTAAAATTTGTATCATCCCCAAATGGTCTATTTATATGAGATATATGTAGCATATTCTCTCGACCATGGTAAATCTGTCTATTAGTTTTGACAATTTGTCATAATAATAAATTTAATAGTTTTTGGAATTAAGCTAGTTTTGAAATTTTTGAGAAAATTAAATAAATGTAATGATTTTATTTTAATTATTAATAGTAAAATTATAAGTATTATGACTAAAGCATTTTATTAGATAAAAAGTTTAAATTATTTAGTGATAAATTAAAATTTTAAATTGTGATTATGATACAGAAATGGCGTCAATATATTAAGTGATGACATTAATTAAAAATTTCATCCGATTAGAACCCAATTTACAATTTATAGTAGGAGTTAGGGCTGTCAAAATGGATATCGGGAATTGGATACCCGATATCCGAACCCGAAATATCGGGTAATTGGATACCCAATACCCGATTTTTCGGCTTTCGGAATTGGGTTCGGGTATAGGAATTTTGGATTATTATGTATCGGGTAACCCGATATCCGATCAGGTATACCCAAATTATCCGAATTACCCAATTTTTTTAATTTCATTTAAATTTAATAAATTATATATCTATTTTATTATTTTAAAAATCAAATGTACACCCGAAATCCTTCACTGTTAAGTCACATTTAGGGTTAAGGTATGAATTATGATGTTTATTGTGGATGAATGATATGATTTTTTTATTTCTAATAATTTGTAGTAGTTTTTTTATCTTAAACTCGAACTACTTCAAGTTTGTATCAAATTCGAACTACAAGTTTGTATTTCTAAAATTTTGTAGTTAATTTTCTAAAAATATTTTTAAAAAAAAGTCCACAATCGGGACTGGATACCCGACTTACAAATTTATAGTATTCATAACATCTTTATTTATTTATTTTATTGTAAGGATAATGTAATATATTTACTTTATTTATTTTGGCATTATATAGTACTGATTCTTACAAATTTTATAGTACTCCTAACATCTTTATTTATTTATTTTATTGTAAGGATAATGTAATAATTTTACTTTATTTATTTTGGCATTATATAGTACTCCACTTAATTCTCTTTGTGTCTAAATGTAACGTCCGTACTTTTTATGGAAGATGACGCACGTAAATCGAGGAACGGTCGAAGGAATCATATTTGGAACAACACCAAATATTATAGTTTTTTCGTTGGGCGTTTTTAATTGTTGTGAAGACAAGATAACAAAATTTAGTAAAGTTCCCGTGAATTTTTTTATTTACGAGTGAAAATACGAAAAAAAAAATATATAAAAAAAGTATGAATTTATTTTGGTTTCTCCAAAATAAATTTGAAGCCAATTAAAAATGAACAACTTGTTTTTCTAATCACCCTTTTATGTTGGGCTTGTATTTCTTTTTAGCCCATTAGGAAATAATTCTACATGCAAGCCCAAGCATGAATTTAATTGATTTAAGCCCAAGCCTTTTTCTTCCTTTTTCTTCTTTCTCCTTCTTCTTTCTCCCCCATGACCGACGGTTTTCTTTCCCCCATGATCGACGGTTTTCTTTTTACCTCCCCACTTCCCCATCAATACCCACACCCCAAAAGCCACCCCCTCACTTTCACTTTGCAAGGAAAAAAGAGAAGAGAGGAGGAGAAGTGGCGAGAGAGAGAAGCCGAAAGAGGAAGCGAGAGGGGAAGTTTTCACATCTTTGTCCATTCACCATCAAGTCCAACCATTTGTTTTTGGAGGTATACTCCCTTCTCTATCTCAAAGCATGAGTTGTTATTAGCTTTGCATGCATATAGTTTGTTTTATCCTCCATAACCGAGCTAGGTAGAATTTAACGTAGAACCTTCCGAACGATCGCCGCGAGTAACCGGAACTTAGAAAGAACTTAGCTTTAGGTTAATAAAACGTGTTGCGAGCCTTTGCGGGGTGTTTTCGGGCGGTTTCGGAGTGGTTTCGGAGGAGGAGGAGTCGCCGCCGGCGACGGGCAGCGGCGGACAGCCGCGCTCGACGTTCCCGGTGCGGATGACGGCTCCCGGTGGCGACGGCGGCAGCAGCAACGCGACGGGAGGCAGCAGCGGCCAGTGACCCCCGGCTGGCGGCGACGCCATGCGCAGCCCCTTCGCGGCAGCAGCTCTCGGCGAACTCAGCGACGGCGGCGGGCTGAGGACGTCAACTCCTCGACGACGTTGCTGCAGCGGCGATCCCATCGATGGCGTCGAGCCGGAGAGAGGGCGACGGCGGCGTACCTTCCGTCGGGAAGGGGCAGTCGACGGGAAGGAAGGAAGAGAAAAAAAAAACGACGAAGAGAGGGAGGGAAGAGAGAGAGAGAGGGTGTGTTGGAGAGGGAGATGTTTTGGGCCTTTGTTTTTTTTAGAAAGTAAGCCTTTTATTTTAGAAATGAATTAGGCCCTTGTTTGTTTAATTGGAAGATGGGCTCACTATTTAATTTTGGAGGAATAAAGTGGTTAAGGAATTAAATCCTTTGGGCCGGAAATTAAAATTTAATCGGGGGAAAATATTTAATTAATTTCCGTAAGTTCTTTTTGAAGGATGAATAATTTACCTAAGTACGAAATAACACTTTTTTAACGGTAAATCATTACGAAAAGTTAAGCATGTGCTTGAATAATTTTTAGAAATTATTCCGACGACATGGAAAATACGAGGAGCCAACGGAGGAAAAGAACGAGCGTAAGCGGCCGACCGGCGTCACACGCGATGCCTTGGGCGGCCGCCGAATAGCTGAAAATGCACGAAAACCGAGAAAACGAATCAAAGGATTTAATTAGAGTGCTTGCATTCTAAAATGGTTTTTATTACCGAGATTGATATGAATTTATGTATTTTCCGAGAAGGTGGTTTGCACGCACGCTAAAAGTCAGAACGAGGAACTTTTTACGGAAATCCTAAGCTTTTAAGGTGGGCTCTATTACTTAAACTCTTTTATTTGCAATGATATGTTTACGGAGAGATAAGGGTGGTTTGAATGTTATGTCATGCCGTATTTTATGTTTTGAATTGCCTATCTGATTGTCTACTAGGATAACGTCCTACTAGACTTTTATGGTTAACGAATTCGGGTCTGACTAGGGAGTGAGTCCCTACTCGGACTAGTGCACTGATGGGGATCGTGAGCCGTCCTTTGTGGTCGGCCGGTCCAGTGATCGAGTTTGTGGCCACATTCTCGTTTCACATGATGGTTCAGATATGGTATATGATGGAGGATGATAATGATATGTGTCTGCAGATACCTTTTAAGGAATGATTTAGTGTTTCTCGGCCTTTTAAAGTAAAACCCGAGTTTCACTCAATGATGGCTTGACATATCTTAACGATGAATGTATTCCGGGCATGAGTTCACTGAGTGCATCAAGTACTCAGCCCCTGCATATGTTTTCCTTATGTGCAGGTTGAGTGTGGACGGGGGACGGAGGATGTTGAGCATTGGACAGAGACAGTATTCAATAAATGATCCGGTTGCTATTGTGTCTTCATACATAGTAGTAGCTAACTCTCAAATGCTTCCGCTATGCCAAGTTTAGGAATTTCTTTGATTTCCTTTGAATTATCAAACTATATCATTCACGTTATGTACCTTCGGGATTTGGAACCCTGTTGATAAATGAAATTTCGTATTTCGACCGATATGTCGTACTTCTTTGATTGTTTCCCTTTCTTCCCCGCTTCTTAATTCCCCCACTAGTCACGATTCCCCGTGTTTTCTATCCTTAGGAAGCGCGGTCGTGACAGAGTGGTATCAGAGCTTTGTTCTTTCGCTCTGGTCCGAGAGTCTTTTTCAGTCTTAGTCTAGAGCTAGACTAAAATAAGGTTAAATTTGGAAGGCTCAACATCCCGCTTCGCCACGCTCAACCAAGAAAGATGTATTATTTTTTTATGTGAAAATTTTTATGAGAAAGTTTTGGAGAAAGAAAGACGAGAAAATTTTTGAGAAAGAAAAAGGAGAAAAGTTTTATAAGAAGGAAGAAGTAGAATCTTTCTGTGAGAGATTGATTTCGAGAAGAGTATTTGCTAATGTTGAGAAAAGAACGAGTTTTGATGAGGGACGATGGATTGTTTGTTTTTTATATGAAAGATGAAAGTTGATGTTCAAGTATATATTGAGTTTTGATTCAAAACTTGTACCTCAAAGTTGAAAGTGAGATGTTGAAATATTTGAGAAAAGTGTGAGTTTTGAAGAAAATGGTTGTTTTGAAAGTAGATGTGAAATGTGACAAATGTATGCAAAAACGTCATCCATCCCCGGCAACGGCGCCATTTGATAGGAGGGAAAATATGAGACTATGACTCTGTGTGTGTGTGTCAGCTGGCCAGGAGGGTACCTAGACCTAGCTGTGTCGTTGGGTCTGTGTCTATCTTCCCTATCAACAAAAAATACCTCAACCCACTTCTACTGGCTAGTATAGTGGAGTAAGGGTTGAATCCCACAGAGATGGATGTAGGCGAGATACACTTGCGATGACATTCTGGGAGCGGTTGGTTAGCTACCACGCTTTTTTGGGGTTGAGTTTTACCTAGTCGGAAAATGAAATGGAACCTATACCCCTCCTGACCAGTAGGTCAGGGTGGGCTCTAAATGCTGCGTGCTAAGAGAAATTAAAGTGCGTGTGTAAATTAGGGTACGAGTGTGTATGTGAGAAGCTACTAGACAAAACTTACTAAAAATGACTAGACAAAAGGTAAACAGAATCAAAGGACATGCTGGCAGACTGCCTCCTTGGTGTGCAGAAAAGCTGAAAAAGTGCAAGTACAAAAGCAAAAAAGCAACAAAAGCAACACAAGTGGTCCCATTCTTTGATTGTGACATTATCTTCTTCACCAAGCTAAACAACAAGATCTAAAAAACTCCATTGATGAATGATCAAGCTTGAAAATTCGTAAATGCAATATATAACTTGAAATCGAGAACGAAAGCTAAGAAAACTGAGATCTACGCAAACTGGTCAGCGGGACAAGGTGACAGAAGCAAGCAGAAACGATTCTCATGCATTTTTGAGGACCTTAACCCGATTAAAACTTGTAAACACTCTAAGAAAACCTTGATCTAACTAAGCAAGCAAATTCAAGCACTTAAACAACAAAAATCAACGTAAAACTACCAGATCTAGTTACTAGGCAGAAAGAAATAATAAGCAAGCTGAAACATAAAATAAAACCACAATAAACTTCATTGCATTCAAGATTATCACCCAAAAGATGTTTCAACTAAGTAGCTACTGGAATCCAAGTCAAAGGCAGGCAAAAACAAGTTCTTAAACTAAGAAATCTTAAAAACAAAGCAAGTAAAAGATTGTTTGGCTCATCGGAAACTGAAACTGGAGGAATTTCTGGAACTACGGCGGCTGGAATGAATCAGGCATGATGCTCCTGGCCGGCAGGTGGCCGGAATCTTCAAGTCAGGCTGCTGGATTTAGATGGAACTAAAAGCTAGTGGAGCTATTCTCCTCAAAAGTGATGTAGTAGTGATGATAAGTCCTAAGTGAAGTGGTGTGTCGATTCCTCCTTTTCTTTATGTTCAGCTCCTATTTATAGGGTGGCTTGCCCTAATTTCTAGGGCTTTCTCTTCATGTGGAATGACAATTTTGCCCTTCTTTAGATAGGTGATTATTCCAAGCAAGTCCTTCCTTCTCCTGTCCAGTTCTGTAGCATCCATCCTGACCAGTTTGCGTATTTTCTGCTCATACTGACCAGTTTGCACACTCTTCGCAGCTTTTTCACTCGAATTCCTTCTGAACCTTCCCTCCTGATTTAGTACTTCAACCTGCACACTTTAACAACTATTTTGCAGATATTATCCAATAAAGTACCTTATACTGACCAGTAACCAAGGCCTAGAATGCGACTTATCAAACTGCTCACACTTACCACATGCTTGTCCTCAAGCGTGAAGAACAAACATAAAGAAATAAGTCGAATTCTAGCCTGGTTACACCCCTGACCGACCTAAGACTCTAAAACTTGGACGCAAAGAAAAACACATAAACGACGGACAACACACATAAACAGACTCACAAGCACTTAAACACATTGAACGGGCTATATTTTCAACCATCCCTCCCCTTGGGATTAGGTGCAATCCGGCCTTAGACAGCCTTGAACTTCTGCCGCCCCCCTTTTCCTTCCCAGTCAGTATATCTGCTCGTCAAGATCACCCAAACTCTCGGCCAAACACCAGATTCGCTCAGTCGCTCATTCCTCACTAGGGATATTAGGACTGTTTTCTCTCAAAATGCTGAACCACAGATGCTTCGGACTCAGATCTCACGTGCGGCTCCTGAAGGGCTTTAAGGTTTGTAACGGGGCTATTGGTTTGTAGTGTATGGGGTAGATGTTCCTAAGGCTCTAAGGTTCAAAAACTACTACTTTATTTCGATGTGGGGGAACTGTGTGCATTTGAGCTCTTGGCTGTTGCTTCTCTTTGGCTGGACGTTTTCTGATATTGGACTCCAACTGGTCAGTAGCTTCTTTGTGGCTTCGCCACCCTTATTCCTTCTTCTTTCTTTTTGTGGTCAAGTATTTTTGACCATTTTCTTCAACATTTCTTTATGTGGCTTCGCCACCCTTATTCCTTCTTATATTTTTTGGACCTGGAATTTCTCCTGATCGATTTTCTCCTTCCTTCTCGATTTCTTTTTCTAGTTGTTTTTTTTCTTGTATGTCCTCCTGGCCAGTCGCCTTCTTGCCTTATGCCTCGCACACACAGTCCCAGTGGCTAGTGGGTTATATATCTGGGTATAGATTTGGCTAGAAAGAGGGGTTCTAAAGGATGGTTTTTTTTTTTTTTTTTTTTTTTTTTAAGATGGGGGGTTTCCTACTGCCTTCAGGACTTGCTACACGCAGTCACCTTACCCTAGGCATCATGTGGCAGGCACTCTTTTCTTTTCTAAATTGGTGGAAAGTGGTTCCACTTAGGCTTATAACTCACAATTTAAGAGGGCTTTTGTATCTAGCTCTAAGGATGAGTTTTTCTCTCATACTTGCGTCATCTATACTGACTAGGAGATACTAAGGGGGGTGGTTTCCATTGTCCAGCATGCCTTATCTCCCTCAATTCCCCTCACCGTCAGTTTGAGGCAGTTGAGTTTTAAGCCCGTGTTTTAACACATGTCCTAAAAAAACAAAACTTAACCTAAACTGACTTACTAGGGACTGACACAACACATGACAACACATATATACAATTATACTGGCCATTATCTCCTCCTCCCACTTCATCCTTGCTTGCCTTCACGCAAGTTTAGTGAAGTGGAAAACAGGATGACCAGTATCCAACACATAGAAACACAAAAGACCAGAAAGCACATAATACATGGAAAACATATTATATACGAAACTTCTCACACTTAGACTATGTAATAGGCTAAGTGGGAGAAGAATAACGAACATAGAGAACACATAGACAATGTGCAACAAGAACTAATATGCAAAACATACTATGTCAACAAAAACTTCTCACACTTAGACTATGCAATAGGCTAAGTGGGAGAAGGTATATGACTCACATAAAAAAACACAAAACAAAGACAACTTCTAAACATCCTAAACACATATAAAGTTGTAAACCCTCTTCTTCTCACACTTAGACTATGGAATAGACTAAGTGTTATGAATGAGGGTATACGCATGCTAAAACATGTACAAAAAAAATAACACAACTAGAAAAAAAACTCAAGTTTACTGAAAATAAAAAGAAAGCTAACTGGTCAGTTGGTAGGGTCGGTCATCTTCTCCTTTGGATCCTCTCTGATTAGGAGCCTTGTGCAGTTTCCTTCTCGGGTTCCTTTGTTGGTACACATCAGGGTGTCACTCTTTTTCTTATGATTCTTGAAAGTCCCCTTGATTTTCCTCTTTTCCATGGGCCGCAGATGATGGTTGCTGGGGACCTTGCTCCCGATCAGTTTGGGCACTTGTCCCAGCTTCTTGATCATAATGGCCGATAGGACCACCCTAGGCTTCTTGGTCTCCTTCTTTTGCTTTGCTGCCCCATTGTCTTTCCTCTTTCTTTCTTGGTTGCATTTTCCTTCTTTGTCTTGATTTTCCTGTAAGTCAGTTTCTGGTACTGGTGTCTCTTTCTGGGTAGCAGGGATGGCAAGTGGATTGTCGATGTTGGCCTCCTGTACTGGCTGGGCGAAAGTAGCAGTCGGGTTCTCCCCAGGTTTTGTAGGAAAACCTCATTCTTGGATAGTAAGGGTCGATGACGGATGTCCAGCAACAGTTATAGTATGTTTTGGATCCTCCCTAGGTTTTGTAGAAGGTCCACTATCTTCCTGGCCAGTATCAGTGTCCTTGCTCTTCTTTTTGTTGCAAGGATTCTTGTCCTCCTTGTTTGAGATCTCTACAAGATCATGAACCTTGCTGGACCCCTTCTTTTTCTCAATCCTACGCCCGATGATTCGCCTCAATGCGCGCTTCATCCCTTGTTTTCTCTCTGCATTCTTCTCGTCCAGTAGGTGAGCCCAAGTGGCTCTAGCGAATCTTGACTTTCGACAAATAGTCTCTTCAATATCCTCTTCATCAGGTTCTTTGGTGGCTTCCCTTGAACTCTCTTCCAGACCCTGGTTGATTTGAGGTTCAGCAACTGGTTCAGTTTTATCAGGACCACTCCTCTTGATCAGTATGTCCTCCATATCCTTCGTCTTGCTTGATTCCCCAAATGACTCATTCCCTTCAAGCTCCTTGTAGGATGTTCTTGACTACAATGTCTCCTTGCTAACATTAGGCTTGTCATGTATGTGCACCATAACTGGGAGCCTTTCCGCATTCCCACAAATCTCATTCATCGAACTGGCCAGGTAGGACAGTTGCTTATTCAACATGTCCATATTTTCTTTATGCTCTTTCTGGGCGTTTTGCATGCCTTGCACCACTTCATTATTTGACTGAAATTCACTCCTCATGGTTTGTTGGTAAGCAAGCATCTCTCCCATCATCTCTTCCATAGATCTTTCTGACTTGTTTTGGTGTGGTAAATGGTTAGGGTTTTGCTGATGGTGGGGATTATACTGGGTGTTAGGGTATGGGTGGTAGGAATAGTTTGGCTGATTTTGATGAGAGGGGTATTGGCTGAATTGGTTAGGGTTGTGGGATTGACTGTGATTGGGATTCAGGTGGTGTTGGTAGGGATATTGCTGGTGATGGGAGTTATACTGGCCGTTGGGATACGACTGGTAGTATGGATGGTTTTGGTTGTAGGGGTAGTTTGGCTGATTTCGGTATGAAGGGTACTGACTGAACTGGTTGGGGTAGTGATGCTGGTTAGGGTTAGAGTTTTGGTTTTGTGGGTTTTGGTTTTGGGGTTGTTGGTTCCTTCCTGACCAGTTAAACTGGTGGTCAGGGTTTGCTAGGCCACGGTTTGGGTTTTGGTTCGGATGGGAGTTATATTGGTTCTGACCTTGACCTTGGTTTTGATTCTGGTTCCCATCTCCCCAACGAAAGTTCGGGTGATCCCTCCATGGTGCATCCCGTTGCCTACCCTGGATCCAATTCCCACTTGAATTAAAGTAGCCGGCAGCATTGACCTGCTCCATACTGGCCAAGTCGTTTGGCTGATCATAGGTCAACCCTTGATTCTCTTGCTTTGCACCCTTGTAGCTCCCAGTTGAGGAAGGTGGTGGAGTATTTTTCTCAATTGCACTCAGAAGTGTCTTCTTCAACTCCTCCATCTTCAAATCCATCTTCTGTTCAAGCTTCTGCTCCTTATCAGTAAATGAGGCACTTGCAACCCTTTCTCGGCTGTATCCATCCCTTGAATTGTCGTACTCCTTCTTTGCACTCAGTAGCTTCCCTAGGACGCTCTTCGCTTCGCTGACCCGTAGTTGCGTGAAGCTTCCTCCGGACGATGAGTTTACAAGATCCTTGGTTGCCTTGTTCATCCCCTCATAGAAGGTATGGTGTATCTCAATATCCGTCATGCGATGGTTCGGACATGCATCCAACAGACCCATGTATCTTGACCAGTACTGAGTAAGGGTCTCATCATAACTTTGTGTAACTCCTAGAATTTTTTCTCTTAGTGCGCTTGTCCTGGCCGCTGGGAAGAACTGATCCAAGAACATCATCTTGAAGTCAGACCAGGTTCTGATACAATTTGGTGGCAGCCTCTTGAACCAAGTATTCACCTCCCCTTTAAGGGCAAGGGGAAGGGCCTTCAGTCTGTAATCATTTTCGCTCGACCCCGCTGGCCGCCTTTGAGCCTTGCAGATTTTGCAAAATTCATGCAAGAACTCGTATGGGTTGTCACAACTCCTCCCCAAGAACACAGGCAGGACGGCCATAATACGAGGCTTCACGTAGACTGCTTCTTGTCCTAGGGTCATGACGATTGCTTGCGGTGGTTCACCATCCAAGTGGGCGTACAATGAGCTTATCTCGGGATCATCTTCCTGGTCGTCAGCCAGGTTGGCTTTCTCATCTTCAGCTGCGGATATTGATTCCGGTTCACTCTTGATGGTTGTGCCGCGATCCTCCTCATCGCTCGCATCCAAGTCAACAGGCAAGGCAGTGGTTAATTCTGAATGAGTGGTGACTGGATTCACCCCTTCTTCCTTTGGCCAGTTGGACTCAGTTTCATTTAACTGCGGAACACAAAAAATAAAGAAAAGTTTATCTACAATATTTACACCAAAATTCTTAACAAAACTCCTCATAAACTAATAAATAAAAGAAAAGAAAAATAATTAACTATATGTACACCAAAGTGTCATGCAACAAATGTATGCAAAAACGCCATCCATCCCCGGCAACGGCGCCATTTGATAGGAGGGAAAAGATGAGACTATGACTCTGTGTGTGTGTGTCAGCTGGCCAGGAGGGTACCTAGACCTAGCTGTGTCGTTGGGTCTGTGTCTATCTTCCCTATCAACAAAAAATACCTCAACCCACTTCTACTGGCTAGTATAGTGGAGTAAGGGTCGAATCCCACAGAGATGGATGTAGGCGAGATACACTTGCGATGACATTCTGGGAGCGGTTGGTTAGCTACCACGCTTTTTTGGGGTTGAGTTTTACCTAGTCGGAAAATGAAATGGAACCTATACCCCTCCTGACCAGTAGGTCAGGGTGGGCTCTAAATGCTGCGTGCTAAGAGAAATTAAAGTGCGTGTGTAAATTAGGGTACGAGTGTGTATGTGAGAAGCTACTAGACAAAACTTACTAAAAATGACTAGACAAAAGGTAAACAGAATCAAAGGACATGCTGGCAGACTGCCTCCTTGGTGTGCAGAAAAGCTGAAAAAGTGCAAGTACAAAAGCAAAAAGCAACAAAAGCAACACAAGTGGTCCCATTCTTTGATTGTGACATTATCTTCTTCACCAAGCTAAACAACAAGATCTAAAAAACTCCATTGATGAATGATCAAGCTTGAAAATTCGTAAATGCAATATTTAACTTGAAATCGAGAACGAAAGCTAAGAAAACTGAGATCTACGCAAACTGGTCAGTGGGACAAGGTGACAGAAGCAAGCAGAAACGATTCTCATGCATTTTTGAGGACCTTAACCCGATTAAAACTTGTAAACACTCTAAGAAAACCTTGATCTAACTAAGCAAGCAGATTCAAGCACTTAAACAACAAAAATCAACGTAAAACTACCAGATCTAGTTACTAGGCAGAAAGAAATAATAAGCAAGCTGAAACATAAAATAAAACCACAATAAACTTCATTGCATTCAAGATTATCACCCAAAAGATGTTTCAACTAAGTAGCTACTGGAATCCAAGTCAAAGGCAGGCAAAAACAAGTTCTTAAACTAAGAAATCTTAAAAACAAAGCAAGTAAAAGATTGTTTGGCTCATCGAAACTGAAACTGGAGGAATTTCTGGAACTACGGCGGCTGGAATGAATCAGGCATGATGCTCCTGGCCGGCAGGTGGCCGGAATCTTCAAGTCAGGCTGCTGGATTTAGATGGAACTAAAAGCTAGTGGAGCTATTCTCCTCAAAAGTGATGTAGTAGTGATGATAAGTCCTAAGTGAAGTGGTGTGTCGATTCCTCCTTTTCTTTATGTTCAGCTCCTATTTATAGGGTGGCTTGCCCTAATTTCTAGGGCTTTCTCTTCATGTGGAATGACAATTTTGCCCTTCTTTAGATAGGTGATTATTCCAAGCAAGTCCTTCCTTCTCGTGTCCAGTTCTGTAGCATCCATCCTGACCAGTTTGCGTATTTTCTGCTCATACTGACCAGTTTGCACACTCTTCGCAGCTTTTTCACTCGAATTCCTTCTGAACCTTCCCTCCTGATTTAGTACTTCAACCTGCACACTTTAACAACTATTTTGCAGATATTATCCAATAAAGTACCTTATACTGACCAGTAACCAAGGCCTAGAATGCGACTTATCAACGAGAAACTGAAAGTGTGGGGCGAACCCCTAATTTTGCAAGGCACGACGAGGCAAGGAGAGCGAGAATGCGAATGGAGGTCGGTGGACCATGGAACTTTTGTTATTTCTTTGGAATGACGCGAAACGTTAGAGCAAGCTTAGTGTGTGAACCATTTTACTATTTTCTATCGTTTTTCGTGAACGATAAGGAAAAAAATACGAGGAAGATTTCAAGAAGATGAGGATAGAGAAGATGAAATGAAGCTTCAAACACGAAAAAGGTGCGAGACAAGAAGAACTGATGCTAAGTGATGTAGTTGTGCAACGACAAGAGATCATACTCGTGATGCAATTAATATAACATTATCTCGCATAATTTTGCTGAAAGTAGCAACACGATGGAGACGACCTTTATTGGAGGCAGAGAAGCACACAGATGATTAAAATGTTTTACGAGAATGATTGTTATAATATGCAATAATATTATGAAGATATGGCTTTTGACGGACTACAATTATTTTGTTGTAATGACGTGATGAATATCAACTTGGAATCCATGGTTTCTTAGAACGATGTTACCATATTTGGCCTCAGAAAGACGAGCGAACGAGTGCGACCTTCGTAGCTAGAATGAACGATTTTAAATCAACAGTACTTACTTGGATTCTAAGTTCTTTTCGATACGTATTGAATAACCGTGGGCCCTTGCCTATTTAAACACCTTGGTTGACTCATGCTTTGCAAGTAGTGCCAATTATTTCTTTTCCTATATCGAGTCATGACTCACTTTCCGTTCTTGAAAATTGGTGCCTGCCTTTGTAACTTTGGACACCTTGATTAGTAGTCTTCTTTGATTCATCTCTCGTAGGGAAAATGTTTTGACCTTATGAGCCTCCGTCATTGAACTTCATTCCTAAAGTTGTTTGCAGTTATGACCTTCAGTATGATTACATCTCCCATACATGTTTTTTCAAAGAATGAAATATTCCTCTTGACATGACATGTTTGAGCCATCATTCATTGATGCTGATATTTTGCACATTGATTTGATAATTGAATATCTTATTTGGCAGCCTACTATGGAATTTGAGACTTAATTCAGTTTCATCCTGTTTTCATGACTTATCTCATATTCTTTCGAGCTCTCATCAGAAGTAAATTCCCAAGCTCTATGGATTTTTTTTTGGAACCGTTTAAACCGTTTAATTCTCAGAATGGATGTGTTAAGTTCAATGGGTTTAGTCTTTGCTTTGTTTACAAACCATTTTCTTGCAAGTTGGTGATGAGATCTAAAAGAGTCGAGCTAGAAATGTTGTTCTTGTTTTCTTGATTAATTCTGCAACCTCTCTGATTAAGACACTTTCAGCAGTGTTGCTACAATTTTTGAAATCAGTTCATATCCAAGTAAGACTGCTTGATCAATTTTTGAGTTTTTGATACTAGACTTGGAGAAAAGGGTGAGATAGAGCTTATCGAATGCACACGGGGGGAAAGAGTTTCTATAATCAGATATGCATAAAAGTGATACACCAACTAGAGGCAACGATATAACCGCGAACACGAGGTGTTAAATTTTCTTTTTCAGCTTTTACATACCGCTAATAGCGAGTTGCTAAGGGATCGAACATTATGCTATACCTCTAGATATTGGATCTTGAGCAACAAAATGTGGTGAAAATGCGGGCGTGACGTCTCGCCGCGCTCAACAAGAGAGAAGGTAAAATGTTTTTAAATGAGAAATGTTTATGCAAATGATGTTGGACGTGATGATGAATGGAGTATGATTGATGATAGTATGAGATGAGCAAATTTCGGGACGAAATTTCTGTTAAGGTGGGTAGAATGTAACGCCCGTACTTTTTATGGAAGATGACGCACGTAAATCGAGGAACGGTCGAAGGAATCATATTTGGAACAACACCAAATATTATAGTTTTTTCGTTGGGCGTTTTTAATTGTTGTGAAGACAAGATAACGAAATTTAGTAAAGTTCCCGTGAATTTTTTTATTTACGAGGGAAAATACGAAAAAAAAAAATATATAAAAAAAGTATGAATTTATTTTGGTTTCTCCAAAATAAATTTGAAGCCAATTAAAAATGAACAACTTGTTTTTCTAATCACCCTTTTATGTTGGGCTTGTATTTCTTTTTAGCCCATTAGGAAATAATTCTACATGCAAGCCCAAGCATGAATTTAATTGATTTAAGCCCAAGCCTTTTTCTTCCTTTTTCTTCTTTCTCCTTCTTCTTTCTCCCCCATGACCGATGGTTTTCTTTCCCCCATGATCGACGGTTTTCTTTTTACCTCCCCACTTCCCCATCAATACCCACACCCCAAAAGCCACCCCCTCACTTTCACTTTGCAAGGAAAAAAGAGAAGAGAGGAGGAGAAGTGGCGAGAGAGAGAAGCCGAGAGAGGAAGCGAGAGGGGAAGTTTTCATATCTTTGTCCATTCACCATCAAGTCCAACCATTTCTTTTTGGAGGTATACTCCCTTCTCTATCTCAAAGCATGAGTTGTTATTAGCTTTGCATGCATATAGTTTGTTTTATCCTCCATAACCGAGCTAGGTAGAATTTAACGTAGAACCTTCCGAACGATCGCCGCGAGTAACCGGAACTTAGAAAGAACTTAGCTTTAGGTTAATAAAACGTGTTGCGAGCCTTTGCGGGGTGTTTTCGGGCGGTTTCGGAGTGGTTTCGGAGGAGGAGGAGTCGCCGCCGGCGACGGGCAGCGGCGGACAGCCGCGCTCGACGTTCCCGGTGCGGATGACGACTCCCGGTGGCGACGGCGGCAGCAGCAACGCGACGGGAGGCAGCAGCGGCCGGTGACCCCGGCTGGCGGCGACGCCATGCGCAGCCCCTTCGCGGCAGCAGCTCTCGGCGAACTCAGCGACGGCGACGGGCTGAGGACGTCAACTCCTCGACGACGTTGCTGCAGCGGCGATCCCATCGATGGCGTCGAGCCGGAGAGAGGGCGACGGCGGCGTACCTTCCGTCAGGAAGGGGCAGTCGACGGGAAGGAAGGAAGAGAAAAAAAAAAACGACGAAGAGAGGGAGGGAAGAGAGAGAGAGGGTGTGTTGGAGAGGGAGATGTTTTGGGCCTTTGTTTTTTTTAGAAAGTAAGCCTTTTATTTTAGAAATGAATTAGGCCCTTGTTTGTTTAATTGGAAGATGGGCTCACTATTTAATTTTGGAGGAATAAAGTGGTTAAGGAATTAAATCCTTTGGGCGGGAAATTAAAATTTAATCGGGGGAAAATATTTAATTAATTTCCGTAAGTTCTTTTTGAAGGATGAATAATTTACCTAAGTACGAAATAACACTTTTTCAACGGTAAATCATTACGAAAAGTTACGCATGTGCTTGAATAATTTTTAGAAATTATTCCGACGACATGGAAAATACGAGGAGCCAACGGAGGAAAAGAACGAGCGTAAGCGGCCGACCGGCGTCGCACGCGATGCCTTGGGCGGCCGCCGAATAGCTGAAAATGCACGAAAACCGAGAAAACGAATTAAAGGATTTAATTAGAGTGCATGCATTCTAAAATGGTTTTTGTTACCGAGATTGATATGAATTTTATGTATTTTCCGAGAAGGTGGTTTGCACGCACGCTAAAAGTCAGAACGAGGAACTTTTTACAGAAATCCTAAGCTTTTGAGGTGGGCTCTATTACTTAAACTCTTTTATTTGCAATGATATGTTTACGGAGAGATAAGGGTGGTTTGAATGTTATGTCATGCCGTATTTTATGTTTTGAATTGCCTATCTGATTGTCTACTAGGATAACGTCCTACTAGACTTTGATGGTTAACGAATTCGGGTCTGACTAGGGAGTGAGTCCCTACTCGGACTAGTGCACTGATGGGGATCGTGAGCCGTCCTTTGTGGTCGGCCGGTCCAGTGATCGAGTTTGTGGCCACATTCTCGTTTCACATGATGGTTCAGATATGGTATATGATGGAGGATGATAATGATATGTGTCTGCAGACACCTTTTAAGGAATGATTTAGTGTTTCTCGGCCTTTTAAAGTAAAACCCGAGTTTCACTCAATGATGGCTTGACATATCTTAACGATGAATGTATTCCGGGCATGAGTTCACTGAGTGCATCAAGTACTCAGCCCCTGCATATGTTTTCCCTATGTGCAGGTTGAGTGTGGACGGGGGACGGAGGATGTTGAGCATTGGACAGAGACAGTATTCAATAAATGATCTGGTTGCTATTGTGTCTTCATACATAGTAGTAGCTAACTCTCAAATGCTTCCGCTATGCCAAGTTTAGGAATTTCTTTGATTTCCTTTGAATTGTCAAACTATATCATTCACGTTATGTACCTTCGGGATTTGGAACCCTGTTGATAAATGAAATTTCGTATTTCGACCGATATGTCGTACTTCTTTGATTGTTTCCCTTTCTTCCCCGCTTCTTAATTCCCCCACTAGTCACGATTCCCCGTGTTTTCTATCCTTAGGAAGCGCGGTCGTGACACTAAATTTCTTTATAATATAAAAGAGATCATTTATTTATGAGTGGTATACATAGTATTGTTTCTGTTTTGACTATATTAATATAATTTTTTTTGTTTTATTTATTTAAATTAATACTGATATCTTAAAATAATTTAATTGATTTGATAAAATAAAATAAAAGAACAAAGCTTAAATAAATGTTTTAATCATTGTTTTGAAGTTATGGGGAGTAGTAGATAAATAACATATTTTATAATACACCCTCAGTTTCATTTTAGTAGTCTTAGTTGTGTTGATCACGAATTATTAAGAAACCTATACATATATAAAATGAGAGTTTTAGAAATATTTACAAAAGTGCCATTATGAATATTATAATAAAATAAAATGAAATAAAGTCTTCATAATCATAAATTATATGTAACTACTATGTAATTGGTTTAGTGGAGTAGTGGAGCACATGAAATCTTCCTATAAGTATTTCCTTTCATGTAGTGTTGAGACATAAAAAAAAAAGTACATTGAATAAACTTTCATCCTTATCCTATGGATATCTCTATCTCTTCTCATTTTCCTACAGCGGTCTCTTTCTGCTTTTCGGCAACGATTAAAACACGAGCAAGGAACCAAAAATATTATTTTGCAACTTTCCGGAGAGGAAATTGACTGTGACCGGAGTGGCATGTAAATATCAACGACAAACAAAGTATACAAAGTAAGTAATATTTGTTTATTCATGTTCTACAAAAGCTTTGTTAAGGTCTTAAGGAAGGAGAGTTGAGGAAGATGAAGGAGAAAGAGAGAAGTGTGTGGATGAAATAAAGGCGCTGATCTCTCTATTATTCTAAGTTCTAGCCCTAGAATAAGATTGTATTTGTTTCATTGGGTTGTATTGATTGTTGGAGGAGGATTGGTGAAATTAAGAGCCAATTAAAATGCGTATTTTGTATAATTAAAATTTCAAACTTCAATTTATGTAGTTTTGGTCAAAACAGACAAATTCGTCATCAAGATCAACTGCGCATTCAATTAGTAAAATCACGATAAATGATATGTGCTCATAAAAATTCTTCAATTTTATTCTAGCATCATAGGGTAAGTACATATTAAGGTTCAAAGCAAAAATAAATAATTTGAGTGGTCTGATGTGCCTTGCACTTTTTGTCATGCAAGGAAAGAAGGTATAAATTAGGCATAAGTACCACCAAATAGAATTACTAAAACATAGACTATAATCAAAATACTTTTTTTTTCAATTTCTTCCCCTCATAGGCCTTGGTTCTTCTACATCTTCAATTTAGTAAACTATAAATTTTCAAGACAATGATAATGAATGATAAATTAGTTCCTAGAACTGATTCAACGGAGGCTTTTAATGATAACCAAAACTGAATAAGTGGAATAGTTGTCAATTATTTGGGAAAAAGTTTACCTAAAGGG
The DNA here is from genome assembly GCF_004379255.2 of Salvia splendens. Taxonomy (NCBI): domain Eukaryota; kingdom Viridiplantae; phylum Streptophyta; class Magnoliopsida; order Lamiales; family Lamiaceae; genus Salvia; species Salvia splendens. Next base: position 24,358,207 of record NC_056046.1, read on the forward strand.
ACCGGAATATCAAGAGTTAAATATTTTGTTTTAAAGCTCAACGTTAAATGGGTTTTCACTTTTAAATGATTAAAACTTTCGTCTACCCTATAAATATAAAAATTGTAGGTATTGACAATAGTTCTTTTGTACATATTTTTATCACAAAAGTTTTATTTATATTTTACCATTTTTTGGTGATGATAGTATCAACATTGAATTTATTTGTTTTGTATAAGTGTTTACAATTTTTGTGTTCGATCTTATTTGTTTTTAGTTAAAAGGTTTTAATCAATATTTATGAGTTAATTTCAATAAATTATTCTTTATTTCATTTTTTTGTGCATAATTATTTGATATTTTACACATTTTGAAAGAAAATATAATGTGTCTGTGCAACGTGTAAAAGTATATGCATAACAAAAGGTAATGTTAATTATACTGTAATTTTATTTTTTAACTTATTTATTTAAATATTGTATAATTTTAAATAATATTCTCCCTCCGCCCCATAAAAATATAGACAATGGATATGGCACGAGAATTAAGATAAAATTGGTAAAGTTTGATCATAAAGTTTTAAGAAATATTAGTATAAAGGAAAGTTGGTATATAAAGATAGTGAAATGAGAGTCTGATTTTTGTATACTAGTTAAAAGCTCAGATGTGTTTGCTTGCTTTACAAGTGTATCTATCGTAGTTATCTTCTGAGTTCTCCTGTCGTTGTGGACTGATCAAGTCGGAATGTCAAACTGATCCAGCTGGCCAGTGTATGGCTTCACCTGCGGTTGCTTGCGAATGGATCCAGTGAAAAATTCAAACTGATTGACTTGACTGAATCCAACTTACTCTCATTTCGATAAGTGTGCAAATGGAGGAACTCAGAGCTTTCAAAACCTTAACCCACAATACTATTAATTAGTAAAGGGAAGTAAGGGTCGAATCAGACAGAGACGATGTGTTCTACATTTGTTGAGGACAAGTTGGGGATGACTGCTGTCACGCTTCACAGGGTGGGTTAAATTAAACTACTTGAATAAACGAGCTGAGAGCCTAAGATAACTAAACTGATCTGTTTGCTAAAACATGACTAAACTCTAATTGATCAACTCATACTGTAATTTCCGGAAATGGCCAAACAAGGTAAAAGTGAACGAGTGTCAGTCTCCTGCAGCACGTACGATAAAGTAAACTTTTCCAACAACTTCATCTTCCTCACAGAATCAACATAGACAGAGTATAATCAGATCTCAGACATTTTCTTACTAACGAAAAACTTGCGACTAAACAAACTTAACATAATAAACTTGTAATTTTAAATCTACGCTAAGAGATCCATGGAATCTACGTAAATAAACTAACTAAGCAATAATCATGCAGAAATAGCGAAAACGATTATCAGATCTACAACTAGAAAACTTAATCATACTTAAACACACTATCATTCATCGTAAACATGTTCAGAGCTACTTCACCACCTTTAACCAAACTAGATCTAAGCAACCCAAAAACTACCATCCTAAATTTTCTCAACAATCAAACGGATAATTGTAACATCAACTCAGATTCAACAAATAGCATCACAACAAAACTACTTAACCCGAAACATACTCAGGAATCATAAACACAAATAAATCGGCTAGATTAAGCATGGAGAAATAAAACACGTCAAGAAAAACTGACTTCATCACTTCAAGTGCTTCCAAAAACAACTAAGTCGATAAGCAACAAACAAACCGAAAGCAAATTGTAGCAACAAAACAACTAAATAGAAAGATTGTATCTTCACCCCTTCTCGGAACGGTGTTACACAACTTCGAACTTCAAATAAAAACTACCACCCAAACCACCGTTAAAACCCAGAACTCAAGTGTGTGTGACGGAAATCAAGAATGTGAAGTACGATGAGCTCCCATTTCAGCCCTAGAAGAGAGCTGAATTTCTAAGTGTGCGTCTCCATGTGAGTATCTGAGCATATCCCTAATCGCGCTTGGGTTCCTATTTATAGAGAGACGTAGAGCTCTGATCTCTAGGGTACCATCCTCTCGAAAAGTCGTTTCTACCCTTGGCTTTTGTGGGTCTTTAGCTCAATCTTTTGTACGGGTGCTCCTACTGGCTCCATTTGATTTTTACTTGATTCGTTTAGCGCAGTAGTTTTGGCTCCATTCTTCTTGATCCATCTGTCCGCCCAATTGATCCATGTAGCTCTCGATTGTGGCGGACTTTTCACACAGCTGTCTCACAATTGTTCGTTAGTTTACAGAAATGGGTGTAGTTTTATCACAGAACAAATGCATGAAACGAGCCTCATCAAACTGCTCACACTTGAACCATACTTGTCCTCAAGTATGAAAGAAAATAGAAGGAAAAGAGGCAAGTTTCAATGCATGGTTCTTATTCCAAGATATTATAAAATAAAACTTAACACATAAAAGTTCTTAAAAAGAGAATCAAAGGTAACTGCAACACATTATCACATAAAAGGAAAAGACAGAAATGGTTTACATTATTGGCAATCGTCACTCCAAGCTTAAGGTCAGTCCAATTGTCTACAGTCTCAGATTCCTTTCCCTCCCCCCTTCTACCTAATTTGCTTGTCCATTTGTCAAGATGGCTTCTATCCTTCCAACTGTTGGATTCACTCAGTTACTCATTCATCACTAGAAATGTTAGGACTATTCTCTCATTCATTTTGTCAAACCATTGATGCTCCGAGTTCAACTGACTTAGGGCAGTTCCTTAAGGTCTTTGGTTAGGACGTAATGGGGCAAAAGGGTTTTATTAAGATCAAGTGAGAGTCCCAGGGTTTCTAAGTTCAAAAAGTGTAAATAAAAACATGTGAGGAGCATGTGAACTTAAGAACAGAACTGGAACAACCTCCCTATTTATTTTAACTTGATTCCCAAAACTTGGTGGTACTTCTTGGCTCTTTTAGCCTTATTTATCTAACTCTTTCCATAGGGTCAGGTTACATTATTTCCTGCCCTTTTCGATTTGTTTGTTTTTTTTTTACTTTTCTAAAACTACTTTTTCTTTGTTTTCCTTTTTTTTCTGGGTCAAATTACAACTTTCCCGGCCCTGTTTTCTCTTTCTTATAATTTCCTGGGTCAGATTACAACTTCCCCCGCCCTCTCTCTTTTTCTGGGTCAGGTTATAATTTCCTGTCGTTTTCCTCTTTTTTTCTAACTTAACCCATCTTTTTTGCCCCATTGGTGAGTTGCCCCAGCCCTGCCCACTTGTTCACATGGAAAGAAAATTTTGGTTTTCAAAGAAAATGTTAACTATTTAAGCTCAAAGGTGTTAGCTAGGGAGTGGGGGTGTCTTTACAATGAGACTGGTTAACATGTTCAAAAGAATCATGCTCAACTGGTTATTCCTACTGCATTTAGTCCTTACTACCTTCTGTCATTTCTCTCATAGCATCAATGACAGCCTCTCTATTTTTATTTTAGTAGAAAGTGTTCTACTCTGGCTTCTAACTCATATTTAGAGGGCTTCACAGAGAAATTAGATTAAAGCATTTCTATCGTTTTACATCCTCCAAACTGACTTCGGTTTATTGAAGGTGAGAATCTCACAAATCGACATGCATCTTCTCTTCAATCACTCTTATAGAGGGAATCTTGCATTTATTGTTCTCAAACCAGTTCATATACAAAAAACACATAGGTTCAAAGCAACTAGCATATGACTCCTAACTGACTCAAACGCACATATGTTGACACTAACTACACTAACTGTTCCCCCCTCCCATTTCATTTCAGCTTTTCCTCAAGCGAACTTGATGAAGTGGAAAACATGGTTGTTAGTGTTAAAACAGTAAAACAAAATTTCTCACACTTAGACCAAGCAATGGGCTAAGTGGGAGAAGGCAAAACAAAACATATGTATAAACATAAACATATCAAACATGTAGTCAGACAAACTTCTCACACTTAGACCAAGAAGTGGGCTAAGTGGGAGAAGAACACATTTAAACAAAAAAAAGCATATATACAGAAAACTTCTCACACTTAGACCAGGTACTGGGCTAAGTGGGAGAAGAACACATCTAAACAAACAAGAGCATATATATACAGTCGGTTAAAAACATACTCAAATAAAACTGCAGAAACTTTAAAACTAAACCATGAATTTAAAATTACTTGGTTCTTCGTGGGTTTCAATCTGTCTCCTGGCTCCATTGGGAGCCAGACCACCGAGTTAGCTGCTTGGTGCGCGCCAACTTGACTATCTTGGCAGCCGAAGGTGTAGGCTCCGTGGTCTCCACAGCGGGTGGTTGGTTGGTGGTGGTGGTGGTATCTTTTCTTTTTCTCAACATTCTAACAGGGGTGGTGTCTGGGGTGGCTTCCTTCGGCTTGCTTCCCTTTGAGGTAGAGGCGGAGGACAATAGCTGCTGGATGATCTGGGTATTTTGTTCTGCCAAATTGACCGTCCTCTCCATAAATGAGAGAGCCGCAGTCATCTTCTTTGTTTGGAGCTCCAAGAGCTTCCCTTGCACTTCATTAGCTTCGCCCAGTTTGCGAAGCAAGTCCTCCATCATTTTCTGCCATTTTTCCTCAGCGGGGATTGTCCTCGTCTTGGTAGGGTCAGCAGGAGTTGGTCTCTCCTTAGCCTCCACGAGCTCTTCATCTTCTTCACTTTCCACCTCTACATGTGCCTCTTCTGTTCGCCCGGCCTCATAAAACACCAGAGAAGACCCCTCTCTCTCAACAATACCAGTATAGATGAAGTAGGATGTGTCAAATAATTCGAGATCCTCACACATTGCGATGGAGGATCTGGGAATTGCCAGTCTCGGAAAGACATTCCTTATCAGATAAGGGTAGTGGGCTATTTTGTGGCATGTGTGGGCTAGCTAGTAGCCCAGATGAACCTTAACTTCCTTGAGCATGCACCACATGAAATATAATTCAATTGTGGTGATTGTGGTGTTTGCTTGGCCAAGGAGGTTGTGGGCCAAGAAGACATGTGGCAATCTCTGAACAGGGTTAGCAATTTCCTCCCCTGTAGGCGCACTGGTCTTAAACGAATCCGCATTTTCAACTCCTATCAGGTTCCACACTTCCTCAGCGTCAAAACCCTCAGTGTTCTTGGGCTGACCAATCTCCCGCATAGTCCACAGTCTCATCCTATCCTCCTCTAGACTCTGCAGTCCCAGACTCAATGACCACTCCCTGAGGGTCATGACCATCTCTTGATTGAACACCCTAAGGTAGATCAACTTCGTGTCGAGGTCGGTAGTGTACTCAAAGTGGAAGGAAGTAAAAACTCCTTCGCTAGGTTAACTGGCACTTGACATTGTGCGTGCTCCAATAGCCATTTGAACCCGATGGCTCTTATATATTTGAGGAATTTCTCCTAAGCTCCTATCTCCCTCAGGGAAGGATAATGTCTTTTCCTTCCCGACTTCGCCTTTCTTGTTTCCGATACCCTTCCTGCACAATTCTTTCTCAACTTCAGGTCCTTGAAATAGACCATAGCCTCCAGCAGCTTTTGGTCTAAATCAACCTCTATCCTCTCATAGACTCTTTCGTTCCCCTCGCTATCACCAATCTCCATTCTTTGTTTCTTTTGTCCCTCATCTTCGCTCTCCTCTTCTTGGTAGTAGGGCTTTATGGTAAGATCGGTAACGGGTACCAGAATCACTACACCTAGCGACGCCTGCCTCGGCTTCCTGTTCTTGCTAGGGGTAGCCAGCTACTTCCCCTTTCTTTTCCTTTCAACAGCTTCTCTTTTTGCGGCCGCCAAGATTGCTGCCTCCTCTCCTGGGTTCCTTTGTTTCCTGCCTTTCTACGTTCAGAGGTTCCTTCTAGCCACCCTGTCATCGAGGGTCTCCTCATCTCCGTCAAATTCTCCCTATTCCACGTTGACCAATTCACGATCTTTACTTGCAGATTTCTCCATCTCTGGCTCCTGATTTGTTTCATCCTCTGCTTCTTCATTCCCCTTGCCGTTGTTTTCCTCCTCTCGACTGTTCACCTCGTTACCCTGCTCTACCACCTCCTCGCGTTCTTGATCTTGATTTAGTTCAATAGAGTCTCCGAGAGTGAATGTGGTGAACACAGGTGTTGGTTCTTCAAGAGGTTGTGTCGTCGGTGTACCACCGGGTACTGTGGGAACGGTAGGCATTGCGAGTGGAAGTGGGCTAGGGTTGGCTTCCTCCTTCCTTCTTTCTTCGACCAGGTGAGTGAAAAAATTGCTCATCTTTCCTGTGGGACTTAGCTTTCCCATCATGTCCTTGAACATTTTTAGGTACGATTCACTCGTGGACGTCTCCAGCGGCAGAGTCGCACCGGCGGTTGGCAGCACCATTGATTGAGGGGTTGGAGGTTTCATAGCCTCCAGTCGGGGAGTTGACGGGATCTTTCGTACTCTGAGTTTGGTCGGGGGTCTCTGGGACTGATTTGAAGCCGATGATTTATCCATGGGTGGTGATGGAGAGTGACTTCGCCGGAAACTGAGAAACAAAAATTAGGAATCTTGAGAAACTTATGAGTGCTAAGGGTTGCAAAGATTGTGAAAATGAGAGAGAGAGGGGGGGGGGGAGAGAGAGAGTTGGGTTTAATAGACGTGGAGAAGGAAGATGGAACGACTGCAGTGATGTAAGCAACTGTTCACCTCCCTGCGCCAATTTCGAATTTCAAAAATTTTCAAAAGTTCCCCCTCTTTTTACCCCTTTTGGTTAAAAATAAAATAAAACTACCTTCTCGGTAATTCCCACTCTTACCTTTCACCCTATCTAAGTACGTTAAAATAAAAATAAAAATCAAGTAAATGAAAATACAATGATTTTATGAAACTTTGGTCGAGAGTACTTAGAAGTATGAAGATATTTTGAAATTAAAATTCTCCACAAATGTGTCCACAATTTTTGAAAAAGAAGAAAAGGAAAACAATATTTACTTCAACACATTTTTATAGTTGTGAACCACCCTTAGGATTTACTTGATCCAGTGATTGACCCATACATCTGTCTTTGATTGATCAAGTGGAACGCAAGGATGTCCAACAACTATTTTTCTACTTGATCAATCTGAGTGTGCGTAGTGGGATCTCTCCCACTGCGTACACCGTAGAATTGTTACCTATTACCCCTACCAGGTGGATCATTAAGGAAAAGTTATAGACTAGAGCACTTGCCTGAGATTTTCCAATGTCCTTGAGGTGGTGGATCGATTGAGTTGCAGGTTGACCTTTGCTTGTCTGAGTTTTACTGACATCAATTTCTGCCAAGACATGAGAAGTAGTACTTTCTGCCCAGTTAATAATCTCCGCACCTTTGTGCTCATTCGTCGGCAGCTTCATTTCCCCCTCACAGACCTCCACCTTTTGGTTGCCATTTTTACAGTCAACTGAATCAAGGGACTCTGAGTTCCCTTCCAACTTGATCAGTTCAGGGGTCGGAAAGTCGTCAAAGAAAAGATTTACAGTTGAAATGCCTAGAATAAGTTCTCTTCCATCCGTCCATTTTGTCCACTGATTTTTCTGAAAGTACACCACCATCGTTGTTGCCCGCTTTTTCTTATGGCTCTTGTAAGTCCCTTGGACCTTCTTCTTTTCCTTGGGGCGCAATCCATGGTCAGAAGGGTCTCCGCCCTTAATCATCTTAGATCACGACTTCAATTGCTTCAAGTAGATTTGTCTTGGTATTTTCTTTTCGGCCTTTTCACCTCTCAGCCTTGGCTCGTCTTTCTCGCCGAACCCATTCTGTTTGTCTATCATTGGAGGTGGTCTCTCTCCCGGTGCATTCTCTCTTGCTTCTCTAGATACTAATTCCTCCACTTTCTCACCAATGAAATACACCTCTCTTGTTTGGAGGTAGAATAACGTGGCTTCGGGTCCCCATAATGCTTAATGACCCCTTTTTCCCTGCTTAAGGTTCATCAGTTGCCTCCTCTGAAATTTCCAATGATGTCTCATCATTTTGAGGTAAGGTGATCAACTCATCTTCGGCTTGGGGATTTCCGTGTACCATCATCATTTCATCATCCCTTACCTTTTTATGTTTCTCTGGTGGCATCTCCGACTCAAGTTCAGCACTCGATGGTTCCTCGGCCTCAGGTCCACTTGCACTCACTTCATCCAATCTATGCTCATCCGCCCAAGATCTTGCCCTATCATCTTGCATCTCTTTCATGAGGTTAGCTAATAGGGATGCTTGATTGATCATTTCGTTCATGCTAGTCTTATGCTCATCGTGAGCAATATGCATTTCCAGTGCCAGTTCATCATTCGATTCAAGCAACTCCTCATACTGTGTTGTGAGGTGATCAGTCCTTCAATCTTTTCCTCTATAGAGGTTGCATCGGTGGTTCAAAACCATTCTGAGGATGAGATTGATATTGATTCTGACTGGGACAGACTTGGCTCTGGTACAACTGGGGATTCTGAGTTTGCCAGTCTTCACTTGGCCATTTCGGGCGGTGAGCTTGAAAACAAGGATAATGATCGAGGTGACTAAGTTGATGCACTGTTTGATTGGGTTCGTAATCGTGGTAAGGTTGGTGATCTTGATACCCCATTTGACATGGAAGCATCTGGGTGGCATAGGGATATGGTTCTGGCTGATGTGGAAAAGGTGGGTATTCTCCAATCCAGCTCCCTTGAGTTTGAGCTACGCTGCTCTCCCTCCATTTGCAGGTTGGGTATTCATCTGGTGTGCGTTCCATTGCCTCCCGGGATTCCAACTTCTGTTCGGGCCCCAAATCTCCATGCACCTTGGTGATAGTCCACTTGGTCAGTTTGGGTTTCGTTCTTTTAAGCTTGTCAACCAGACTTTTTAGTTGATCATGCCTTTTTCCACTGGTAGTCTTCACCACACTCCCCTGGGGTAGAACTACTGGTGTATTATCATAGGCCTTTTTCGCACGGATAAGCCTTTCCATTACGATCTTAGCCTCACTAACCCGTAGTCTGGAAAAACTCCCTCCACTTGACGAGTTCACCAAGTCTTTGTTCCTTGCATTCATCCCCTCATCACACCCCTGGGTGATTTCTTTGATATCCCTTCGAAGTGCGCTTGTCTGTGCTGCTGGGAAGAATTGTTCCAGGAAAATCCCTCTGAAATCTGACCATGTCTTGATAGTGTTAGAACGTAGCCTTCTAAACCAAGCACTCGCTTCCCCTTTTAGAGAGAGAGGGATAGCTTTTAGTTTGAAATCATCCTCGCTTGATCCAGTCGGTCTTTTATGAACTCTGCAGATCTTTGCCAAACTTATACAAGAATTCCACCGGACTCTCTCTACTAGTCCCCGTGAACACAAGCAAGATAGCTAGTAGATTTGGTTTTACGTATACAGCTTCTTGCCCTGCTGTGGTGACGACAACGGTGGATGAGTCGCTTTCAAAGTGAGCATAAAGTGAACAGATCTCCGGATCAGCTGCCTAATTGTGAACCATGTTGGCTCTTTCTTTGCTTGGTGCGGTTAATATCTTAGCTTGACCCACAATGGTGATGTCCTGACTTCCCTTCTTGTTGGCATCTAAGTCAGTTGGCGAAATGGGAGTGGGTTTGGATTGGAGAGTCACCGGCTCAACTTCTTCTCACTCTTGCCCTTCGGACTCGGTGCTCTCTAACTGTGAAAACAAAAAAACAATGAAAAGTTTATTTACAAAATTCACACTAATTTTTTTTAATAAAACTTGAGACGCTCTGCCCATCTAAGCGCTCTTCTGCCCCATTTGTCCCTTTGGTCCACACCAGTGAGTACAACAGTTGACCCACATAGATAAGGACATTGATCTTCGCTATTGTCTCCCTGAGTTGTCTCTTTCTTCAACTAAAATCAAAAGAAAAAAAAGAAAATATTAACAATATTTACACCAAAGTGTCTTTGATAAGGCTCGTTTTGGGTGATATTACATGCTTTTTGGGGAGATAATGCTCAAATTTGAGAGTAAGTGTGCAGGTATCTGGGTCAAGTAGATGTTGCAAACTGACCGAGCAAATGCAAAATGAACAGAAAATGAGTAAAAATGTCAAAAATCCGCTAGGTCAAGGAGAATTATCAGGAGAGCAAGTGCGTAAGAAATCTGCCAGACCCAGGAGATTGTGCTAATTGACCAGGCGGATACAATCGATCAGATTTTGAAGTGAAATAGCCAAAGCCGTCCACCTAACCTAGGAGAATCAAGTAGGTGGTGGCAGAAGCAGAAGTGGGAGCAAAAGAGCAAGATTCGTAGACACCCTTATTTTAAGGGTACAAACGTCAAATTATGAAGGGCATACCCTAGGGATTTGAGCTTGAAGCCTCCCTATATAAAGGGACCAACATGAATGAAGAAGGAGCGCTTAACGTTATCGTAGTTTAGGTAGGAAGCTCTCATAGGCGCTTAACGTCACTGCTCTCTTAGCTTAGTTTAGATAGTTAACTGCTTTCTTAGCTTAGTTCAATGGTTTCGACGGGGAAATTGACGACTCCGACGTTGGATCCTTGCTTTCTTTACCACTTTGGAGACGTTGTAGTTAGATCTCGTGTTTCATCGGAGGAATTGACGACTCCGCCTTAGGATCTCGACTTATTTCTAATTTTATGAAGCTTTGGTGTTTATTTTCATGTTCATGATGCTATTTACTCATGTTTCTTGGATGCTTTTCGCAATTAGTGGCTTAGATGTTTAGATCCATGTTGTTTACATGATTTCTAGTACTTTAGAGGTTGAGATCTAGTTATTCACGTGATCGATTTCTGAGATCTGTTAGTTTAGGTGATGCATGCAAGGTAAATTTGTGTTCATTATGCTTTCTGCTAGACTCAGGAGAGTAGATCTGGTAGTTTTACCTTTAATTTCGTGTTTACGTCTCGTTTTGACGCATGCTCTGTTTTATTTTGTCAATGGTGTTGAAGCTCTGTTCCATGCTCTATTTTTACTTGGTTGTTTGGAGAAGATTAAGTAGAAGTTAGTTAGAAAACCGGATCTGCTTTTTGCTTTTCACAGCTTTTCTGCCAGCCCCATCTAGTTTAGGAAAAATGGTACTCACTTGCTTTTGCATCTTTGTCTACCTATTTTAGGAAAGTCTTTAGCTTGGTTAGTAAGTTTCAATTGTTTTCTTGAGTTGCTTTCATTTTTTATTAAAATGATCAAAAATATTCCCGTGTTTTATTTTCCCTCCGTACTTCTTCAGTCTCCTAGGTCAGTTAGATAGAGTCTCGTTTAATTCCCCAGGTCAAGTAGATTAGAGTCTTAACTCACTCAATGAATGCGTGGCAGCAGCCGACCCCTTTTTCGATTGTGTCGTATAAACAATCTCGAGTAGGTCCCTAGTCCCTGTCGTTCGACCCCGCTCTTGCTGCTTATACTTAGTAATATTTGTTGCATTAGTGGGAAAATTATAAATCTTGTTGAAATGAGTTACACGTGCACACGACACACGTGCAAAAAACCCTCTCTTCAAATGGCGCCGTTGCCGGGGACTATGGCGTTATCTACCTGATTTTATTTCTATGACACTGTAAATAGCTTTCGGCTTTCTTTAATTTTCTGTTTTTGATCGTTTTCTTTTGTCTAGGCATAACTTATTATCCAAGGTGTTTTCCAAGGTTGAAAAAATCAAAGCTGAAGTGGAGAAGGAAAGCTCTCCAATCTCATGTGTCTAAAGGAATGCCTATGGGGACAGGGAGTTTTCTTGTTCTTTCAATTTTATGATTATTGGTTGCATATATAATCCTTGGATACTTTAGAAGCTCAATTCGTAAATACTTTTAGTCGATTTTAATTCTTTTAAATACTTTTCTAAGAAAAATCCAAAAACATTTTAAAAATCAAAAAATAAAAAAAAGATTTTATGTTCTTAAAGAAAAAATTCAAAATTAAAAAAAAAAAGAAGAATTTTTATGGATAATTCGGAGTTACGCGCGCAGTGGAGGAAATTCCACTACGCATACACCTTATTATTGCCTAACTGGTCAGTTTGCTAACTACTCTTCGGGAATCTGCTGGGTCAGGTAGATAGGAAAGAATTTTTAAAATCCGTGGACTGAACCAGCATACTCCGAAGAATACTTAAGCACGAATTTGTAGATAATGTGAATATGTTTATTTGATTTTTCCCTACAAAAAAATTCAAATTGAGAACAATTTTATTGCCTAGCTGGTCAGTTTGCTAAGTACTCTTCGGGAATCTACTAGGTCAGGTAGATAGGAAGGAATTTGAAATTTTTTGGACTGAACCAGTATACTTCCAAGAATACTTAAGCAAAAATTGTACTTGATGTGAATATGACGTTCTGAAATTTTCTTATCAAAAATCCAAACAAAGAAAAAAAATTTAATCCAAAAAAGATTTTCGAGAAGCAAATCTGGGAAAGAAGTTTTTTAATTTAAAAAAAATAAAAATAAATAAATAAATAAAATTGGATCTAACATCTACTTGGCAAGTTTGTTTAAGAATTTCAAGTTATAGTTTCGTAGGTCAAGAAGAGAGTACATGGGACCAACAAGCAATTCCAATGATGAAGCTCCCAATTTAGGAAATAAGGAAGGCGACTACCTGACCCGGGAGAATGGCCAGCAAGAAACAGGGTGGTGAAACAAGTGCTGCAGGGGAAGATTGGAGAGGGAGAATGGAGGATATGATGAGCAAGCTGGGCGATGCCGCTGTGGCACAGAGGGGGATGAAGTAGATTCAAACAGAGAAAATGACCTAGGCCGTCGACGTTATGATGAGGATGGTCGCCCTAGTCGAACAGAAAATTTCCCCAGTCCAGCGGCTTGCACCCTCGAGGCCAGTTGAGAAGCCCAGGCAGCCAACCCCAGGAGCCTCCCTGTCCAAAAGGCAACCAATGAATCTATTGGTACCCCAAGTAAGAAAAGAAAGGAAATGTCAACAACAACAACCACCAACACCATGCAAGTGAAGCAGATGCAACCCCCATAACCAGCAAGAGGACCAAGAAGGCAAGCACCACCAGCACCCCAGGAAGTCTGACTCCCAAGGAAGCCAGAAACAGAATTAAACCCCGAGTGACCAAGTAATTTTACATTTGAGTTTTTATTTTTCTTTTCTTTTGTTGAGTATCTATGTTTGCATGTTTTCTCTGTTTTAATCATATTTGCCGTGTCTGTGTATTTGTGTTTTGTGTGCTTCTCGCACTTAGCCCAATCTTTGGTCTAAGTGTGAGAAGTTTATGTTAATATGGCATGTGTTGGTATTTGTTGTTTTCTGCGTATGTCTCCTCCCACTTAGTCCATTGCTTGGCCTAAGTGTGAGAAGATCGTCTTGTATATATGCTCTGTTGGTTTTATTGTTTTGTGTCCTCTCCCACTTAGCCCAATTCTCGGTCTAAGTGTGAGAAGATTATGTTACCTGTGTTTAAGTTGGTCTCTGTTATTCATGTGTTCACCAATTGCCCTGTTTCCACTTCATCAGGACTGCTTGGGGACAAGCATGAGTGAAGTGGGAGGGGGAGAGCAGTTAGTGCAGTTAGTGTCAAGCATGTATATATTTTGCCAGGTCTAGGAGTTAGTTTTTTTTAGGATTTATGTGTTAAGTATAAACTGGCGAAATAAAAGGTAAGATTCCATTAGTGAGAGTAATTGAAGAGAGGATGCATGTCAATTTTGAGACCTCTTTCCTTAATAAATCAAAATCAGTTTGAGTGAAGTAAGAATGATAGAAATGCCTTAATTTGATCTTGTTGTGAAGCCCTCTATAAAGTGAGTTAAAAGCCTAAGAGTAGAACACTTTCTACTAAAAAAAAAGATAGGCTGCCACTTGATGCTTAGAGAGAAATGACATAGTGGAGTAAGGACTAAAGGCAATAGAAGAAACCAGTTGAGCTTATTTCTTTCGAACTTGAAGGACTTGCCTCATTGTAAGGGCACCCCTTAGTTAGCAAAGTTGAGCCTCTGTGGTATTGACCTTCCTGTTGAAACCTCAGCTTGCATACCATGTGAACAAGGGGGCAAGAGTGGGGGCAGCTCACCAAATTGGGGTAGGGAATAGGTTGTGAACAAGGGAATAGTAAGAAGTAGAAAAGGAAATGGGAAGGAAAATTCTGTAACCTGACCCGAAAAAAAGGGTTAGAAAGTAAAGAAAAATGGGCAGAAAAAGTTGTAACCTGACCTAAGAAAAAAAGGGAAAAAGTGTTAGGAAAATTTCAGGGCAGGAAAATTTTGTAACCTGACCCGGTAGATGAAAGGGATAGAGGAATAAGGCCAAAATGGCCAGGGAACAACTCCAAGTTGGGAAGTTTAGATTGTAACAACGGTGGTTGTTTCCATCTTTTTGTCCCTGAGTTCACATGTCCCTCATATGATTTAAATGCAAATACAGAACTTAGACCCCTTAGGATTCCCACCTACTTACACTACAATCCCCTGGCCCCGTTACAACCAAATGCAAAGACCTTAAGGAACTTTTCCTGTGCCAGCAGAACTCAAGGCATTAGTGGTATGGCAAAAAATGAATGAGTGAATGGTCCTAACGTTTCTGCTGAGGAATGAGTGACCAAGTGAATCCAACAACTTAGTGAAAGTAGAAGCTGTCTTGACGAACTAACAAACTGACCCAATAGAAGAAGGGAGGGGGAGGAATCTGAGACTGTAGACGATTGGATTGACCTTAAACTTGTGGGTACGGCTGCTAGAAGTTAAACCAGTTTATACATCTATGTGTTGTTTTGTTTTCTGTGTTTTCCCGTATGTGTGTCCGTGTTCTGTTTTCTTTGTCGAAGTCTGTTGCGTCTAGGTCTAGGAGTCTTTTATTTCTTGTTTTAGAGTCGGTCTTTTGATAACCATGCATTGAAACTTGCCTTATGTATTTTATTTTGTCTTTCATACTTGGGACAAGAATGGTTTAAGTGTGAGCAGTTTGATAAGACTTGTTTCATGCATTGGTTTTGGGTGATATTACGTGCTTTTTTGGGGAGATAATGCTCAAATTTGAGAGTAAGTGTGCATGTATCTGCTGGGTCAAGTAGATGATGCAAACTGACCGAGCAGATGCAAAATGAACAGAAATGGAGTAAAAATGTCAAAAATCCGTTAGGTCAAGGAGAATTATCAGGAGAGAAGGTGCGTAAAAAATCCGCCAGACCCAAGAGATTGTGCTAATTGACCTGGCGGATA
Source organism: Salvia splendens (assembly GCF_004379255.2). Classification (NCBI taxonomy): domain Eukaryota; kingdom Viridiplantae; phylum Streptophyta; class Magnoliopsida; order Lamiales; family Lamiaceae; genus Salvia; species Salvia splendens. Next base: position 24,373,258 of record NC_056046.1, read on the forward strand.
CAATCGAGAAGATTTTGAAGTGAAATAGCCGAAGCCGTCCAATTGACCTAGGAGAATCAAGTAGGTGGTGGCAGAAGCAGAAGTGGGAGCAAAAGAGCAAGATTCGTAGACACCCTTATTTTAAGGGTACAAACGTCAAATCATGAAAAGCATACCCTAGGGATTTGAGCTTGAAGCCTCCCTATATAAAGGGACCAACTTGAATGAAGAAGGCGCGCATAACACCACTGCTCACTTAGTTTAGTTTAGATAGTTAACTGCTTTCTTAGCTTAGTTCAATTGGTTTCGATGGGGAATTGACGACTCCGACGTTAGATCCTTGCTTTCTTTACCGTTTTTGAGACGCTATAGTTAGATCTCGAGTTTCATCGGAGGAATTGACGACTCCGTCTTTGGATCTCGACCTCTTTCCAGTTTTATGAAGCTTTGGTGTTTATTTTCATGTTGATGATGCTATTTACTCATGTTTCTTGGATGCTTTTCGCAATTGGTGGATTAGATGTTTAGATCCATGATGTTTACATGATTTCCAGTAGTTTAGAGGTTGAGATCTAGTTGTTCACGTGGTCGATTTCTGAGATCTGTTAGTTTAGGTTATGCATGCAAGGTAAATCTGTGTTCATTATGCTTTCTGCTAGACCCATGAGAGTGGATCTGGTAGTTCTAGCTTGAATTTCATGTTTACGTATCGTTTTGACGCATGCTCTGTTTTATTTTGTTAATAGTGTTGAGGCTCTATTCCATGCTCTGTTTTTACTTGGTTGTTTGGAGAAGATGAAGTAGAAGTTAGTTAGAAAATCAGATCTGCTTTTTGCTTTTGTTTTTTGCTTTTCACAGCTTTTCTGCCAGCACCAGCCAGTTTAGGAAAAATGGTCCACACTTGCTTTTGCATCTTTGTCTACCTATTTTAGGAAAGTCTTTAGCTTGGTTAGTAAGTTTCAATTGTTTTCTTGAGTTGCTTTCATGTTTTATTAAAATGATCAAAAATATTATCGTGTTTTATTTTCCCTCCGTACTTCTTCAGTCTCCTAGGTCAGTTAGATAGAGTCTCGTTTAATTCCCCAAGTCAAGTAGATTAGAGTCTTAAACCACTCAATGAATGAGTGGCAGCAGCCGACCCCTTTTCCAATTGTGTCGCAGAAACAATCTCGAGTAGGTCCCTAGTCCATGTCGTTCGACCCCGCTCTTGCCGCTTATACTTAGTAAGATTTGTTGCATTAGTGGTAAAATTATAAATCTTGTTGACAGGAGGGACACGTGCACAAGACACACGTGCAAAAAACCCTCTCTTCAGTCTTGCAACAAATGTATGATGAACACCATCATCCCCGGCAACGGCTCCATTTGAAAGCTCGGATGTGTTTGCTTGTTTTACAAGTGTATATATCATAGTTGTCTACTGAGTTCTCCAATCGTTGTGGACTGAACAAGTCGGAATGTCAAACTGATCCAGTTGGCCAGTGCCTTCACCTGCGGATGCCTGCGAATGGATTCAGTGAAAAATTCAAACTGATCAACTTGACTGAATCCAACTTACTCTCATTCCGATAAGTTTGCAAATGGAAGAACTCAGGGCTTTCAAAACCTTAACCCACAATACTAGTAATTAGTAAAGGGAAGTAAAGGTCGGATCACACAGAGACGATATGTTCTACATTTATTGAGGACAAGTTGGGGATGACTGCTGCCACGCTTCACAAGGTGGGTTAAGTTAAACTACTTGAATAAACGAGCTGATAGACTAAGCTAATTAAACTGATCTGTTAGCTAAAACATGACTAAACTCTAATTGATCAACTCATACTGTAATTTCCAGAAATGGCCAAACAAGGTAAAAGTGAGCGAGTGTAAGTCTCTTGCAGCACGTACGATAAAGTAAACTTTTCCAACAACTTCATCTTCCTCACAGAATCAACATAAATAGAGTATAATCAGATCTCAGACATTTTCTTACTAACGAACACCTTGCTACTAAACAAACTTAACATAATAAACTTGTAATTTTAAATCTACGCTAAGAGATCCACAGAATCTACATAAATAAATTGACTTAGCAATAATCACGCAGAAATAGCGAAAACGATTATCAGATCTACAACTAGAAAACTTAATCATACTTAAAGACACTATCATTCATCGTAAACATGTTCAGATCTACTTCTCCACCTTTAAACAAACTAGATCTAAGCCACCCAACAACTTCCATCCCAAATTTCCTCAACAATCAAACAGAAAATTGTAAAAGCAACTCAGATTCAACAAATAGCATCACAACAAAACTACTTAACCCGAAACATACTCAGAAATCAGAAACACAAATAAATCGGTAAGATTAAGTATGGAGAAATAAAACACGTCAAAAAAAACTTACTTCATCACTTCAAGTGCTTCCAAAAACAACCAAGTCGATAAGCAACAAACAAACCGAAAGCAAATTGTAGCAACAAAACAACTAAATAGAAAGATTGTGAAGTATGGTGAGCTCTCATTTCGACCCTTCTTGAAACGGTGTTACACAACTTCGAACTTCAAATAAAACCCAGAACTCAAGTGTGTGCGACATAAATCAAGAATGTGAAGTATGGTGAGCTCTAATTTCAGCCCTAGAAGATAGCTGAATTTCTAAGTGCATGTCTCCATGTGAGTAACTGAGCATATCCCTACTCGCGCTTGGATTCCTATTTATAGAGAGGCGTAGGGCTCTGATCCCTAGGGTACCATTCTCTCGAAAAGTCATTCCTGCCCTTGGCTTTTGGGGGTCTTTAGCTCAATCTTCTGTACGAGTGCCCTTACTAGCCCCATTTGATTATGACTTGATCCGTTTAGCGCCGCAGTTTTGGGTCCATTCTTCTTGATCCATCTGTCTGCCCAATTGTTCCATGCAGCTCTCGATTATGGCGGAATTTTCACACACCTGACTCACAATTGTTCTTTAGTTTACAGAAATGAGTGTAGTTTTATCACAGAACAAATGCATGAAACGAGCCCCATCATACATTTGTAGTTTTATAATAAAATGTGAGTGGAATAGGGTGAGTGGAATATGGGCCTATTATCATTTATGGAAGATTTTAACCGGACTCCTAATATGGAACAAACTAAAATGAAAAATCAGGATTGCTAAAGTGGGAGGAGGGAGTATTATTTATGAAATAAATGATAATTTGAAAGTAGTACTCCCTCCGTCCCAAAAAATAAAGACATTTGGGACGACACGTGAATTAATGCATAATTGGTAAAGTAAGAGAGGTGAGCAGAAAAGCAGTTAAAATAATGTTAGTGCATAGTGTACCCGTATTATTGTTAGTGTTTAATGGTAGATTATAGTAGTATAAGTTGTAAATAAATTAATATATATTATTAATAAGTTAGGATGAATTTTTTATAAATGAAAATGAGATAATTTTATAGAACAGACAAAAATGGAAAGTATTATTATTTTTGTAAAACAGAAGGAGTATTAATTTTCAACTAAATGAATTTGGTGAAAAAACTAATGTCAAAATCAACAAAATAAGGCTAGATGACAGTTATGGATTTTGTGGTCACATCAAAATATATAGTCACATAAAAATTGTCTAAGGAGCAGGGCATCTATAAATTGTGCTAAACTGTGGGTATAAATTTCCCAAACTAAATACTACACACGGTAACGTACTCTTCCTTACGTTAAACTTATTATTCTTTCTGTTTCCCATAAAATATCACTAAGTTGTCTTTGGGAAATTTTAAGAAATAGAAAAAAAAGTTAATACTATTTTTTTTAGTGAAATGCGAGTCATACCTTTGTATACTCCTTCCGTCTCATTAAATATGAAACGTTTGTTTTTCAGCATATGATTTTATATACTCCCTCCATCTCATAATAGATGTCACACTTTCATTTTTAGTTTGTTCCACAAAAGATGTCACCTTTCCTTTTTTGAAAAAAAATCTCTCTCACATTAATATAAATATACTATTTTCTCTCTCCACTTAACATACAAAACAACACCTCCTAAAATCTCGTGTCATTCCCCAAGTGTGCCATTTATTATGGGACGGAGAGAGTAGTAAGTATTGTTTAATGAGTTAATAAAGAGATAATAGAGTAAAAGATGCGAAAAGTAGAGATGATGTTATTTACATTTTAGGAAATGTTTAATTTTTAATGGGACAATTCAAAAAGTAAAACGCTTCATTTTTATTGGGACAGAGAGTGTATTAATTTTATAGTATTCTCTCCCTCCCTGAAAAGTATGAACAATTTCCTTCTTAGACCGTCCCTGAAAAGTAGTACTAACTTTCTAAAGTTGGAGTAATTAAAAACACATTACCACTACACATCATTTTATTTACAACTTATATCATTACACTAAACTATTAATGATGTGAAGCTCACTCTCCATTAACACTACCTACTGTACCAATTATACATTAAAACTCATGCCGAACCAAATATTCACATTTTTCTGGGACGGAGGAAGTAATAAAATATGAGTGAACTAAAGTTAATGGAATGTAGGGTCCATTACTAAAAATAGATGTGACAAATATTAGCGGAAGAACCAAAAAGAAAATTAATGACAAGTAACGGAGGAAGTAGTATAGGCCGGTGATCTCATCATATTTAAATCTTTCTCCTTTAGTTATTTGGATATCTATCTTCAACACATTAAATCATTGTCTTAAGCTAGAGTGCAACTTTCATTTTGATCATTGACAGATGTAGTTGGAGTTGCGTGGGATATGTCGACCTCATTGTTAGCCCATGAGTACCAGAATTCAATTTTTGGAGCCATTGTCGATCCTAAGGTAAGTAGCTTCGACTCCACAGGTTGCGAGTTATTTGGTTGTTGACGTGCATTTTTACAGCATCGAGAGGCTTGGGTGACCAGTGTTGTCATGTCTTTGTTGGAAGCATTCTTCCCTCGTTACCACCACATTTGCCATGCGCAAGAATAAATCATGCCTCATGCATGTTTTTCAGATAAATAATCTGTCATTACCTGTTGGTACACACCAACAACTTCTCTTTTCCAATGTACGCATGGCTTACGACGATTTATTGGCCTCCTTACATTTTATTAATATTTTATCTTTTAATTATTGAAATTCATGATATTTATTCTCATCCACTCATTTTAACGAATACATTACCTATCTCATTTTAACATCTAATACATGACCCTATTCTGAATACATTACCTATCTCATTTTAACATCTAATACATGACCCTATTCTGATGTACTACTACTTATATAAAATTACCTATTTCATTATGACATCCACTCATCCACTCATTTTAACGAATGCATTACCTATTTCATTTTAACATCTAATACATGAACGTATTCGAATGTACTACTACTTATATAAAATTACCTATTTCATTTTTACATCTAATACATGACCCCGTTCTGATGTACTACTACTTATATAAAATTTTAACCAAAGAAAATGATATCCGAGTAAAAGAGTCAAAATAGATGTACAATTATAAATTGAGAAAAAGGGATAAGAAAAAATAGTACCCGACTCCAAGACATTGTTTGGTAACCTCAAATATCCAGACATACTCTTTCATGTCTGAGTGAAGTGCTTCTTCAAATGTGGACAGCTTCTTCCTCCGCCTCCGCCTCCGCCTCCACTTCCACCTCCGCCTCCTCCTCCTCCTCTTCCTCTCCCTACCTCCGCCACCCGAAAACCATGGAAGAAGTTTGGAAAGACATAACCTTCGCTGCCTCCGATCTCCACCTCAACCCCTCCTCCCCTCACGGCGTCATCCTCCAAGACTTCTTCTCCAAAGCTCCTCCGCCCTCCTCCGCCCCTTCCCACGCTTCTCCTCCGCCTCCTCCCCCCACAATGCTCACTCTCAGCTCCGATCACTTCGGCACCCTCCTCTTCCAGCCCCACCACCGCCACCCCGCCGCCTTAGACGCCGTCGTCCCCGATGGCACCGCCGCCGCCGGAAAGAAGAGGTTCCCTGATTTCGACAGGAGCTCCGGCGACCGCCGCCATAAGCGTATGATCAAGAACCGCGAGTCTGCTGCTCGCTCCAGAGCTAGAAAGCAGGAAACCCTCTCTCTCTTTCTCTTCTTTTTATCTTAAAAATTAAATCTTGCACCCTTTCATCAACTAAAAATTGAATCTTGCACCCTTTCATGAACAAAAATTAGAATCTTGCACCCTTACATCAACAAAAAATTGAATCGTGCAAGGAAAAATTTGCAGGCTTATACAAATGAGTTAGAGTTGGAAGTTGCCCATTTGCTTGAAGAAAATGCCAAACTCAGAAAACAGCAAGAAAAGGTGTGTCTCGGTGTGTGTGTGTGTGTGAATTTCTACACATTAGTAGTAGTAATTTAGTTTTGTACTTGCAATGCAATACAACCAAGCCCCACCCCTCTGTGTATCTTTCTCCTCTTTTGCCAAAATTATGAAAGAAAGGATGTTTTTTACTCTAAAATTATTGGTGATTTAGATGTGTGTACATGAAAAGGTTAGATATTTTCTTCTCAAAATGGCATGTTTTGCCACAAAATCCTACTGCCCTGTTTTGGTACACTCTTGTTTTATGACACCAATTAAACAAGAAACTTCACTCTTTCAAAGCCTCTTTGCCATTTTTACACTTTCAACTGTCCTTCCATTGAGGGAAAGACAGATGATTCAATTCAATCATTTATTCTTTTGTTTGTTTCCATTTCATGTCAGTTTTATAGAGAAGCAGCTGCCGAGCACCAGAAAAGGAAGCCTCTCCATAGAACATCCACTGCTCCATTTTGAATTTTTAACTTTTTTTTTTGTTTTTTTGGTTCGAGAAAACTGGTGGGAACTCATTACTAATATTAATTAATTTTCTATAATGTCTCTTGATATGAGTAGAATGGATTTTTCACTGGAGGGCCCTTTTCCTCTTTTGTTGATCACTCCTTTGGAATCCATCACCAAGATATGAATATATCTTCTTTTCTCACTGCAACTACTGCAGCTGCTGCTTTTTTTTCTTTTTAAATTTTTTTTTTAGTTGGAAGAAAGAGAGAGAATATAAGTGTACTAGGTAGAAGAGAGTTGGTTTATTGGCTGCTGCAAAAGTTTGGATTCTTGCTGGGAACGCCTTTATCTCATCTGCTTCATCATAATCACTTCTTTATTTTTTTTTGACCAATTTTATTCTTAATTTGATTATTACTGCTGCTGCATTTATATGCTGATTTGATGTTTTGTTGCTTTTTAATTTGTACTATTTATGTTGAGTTTTTAAAGAGTGTTGGTATAAATATTTATGGCTATAAATAATGGAAGTATGTCTGATCTGATTTGGTGTCAACCTTCTCTACTTTCGTCATTTAACATCAGCAGCGGTGCGGAAGTGCTCTTCCGCAAGGACGGCGTCCGTGCCCGTCACTGTGCTCTTGCCAACGGCACGGTTCTGCTCGATACAACGAGCACGTCTATGCCGCTGAGCAGGGTGACGTGGCGCGTTTCTATTGGCGGTTGACATTATCATTTTCTTTTTTTTAAATAGAAAATAATATCAAAAATTAAAAAAAAATATTTTCGGATTCCCAAAAATATAGTTGTTTTATTACCGTTTTTTGAATTTTTTTAAAAAAATATTTAATCCCAAAATAATCTATAAATACACACATTCATCATCCATTTGGGCGAAATTCGGGCACGAGTAGTGGGTTTTTTTAATTTTATGAATTTAATTATGTAATTTTTAATTTTTATGATCTTAATTATGTAATTTTTAATTTTTTTTGTAATTTGTAATTGTATTTCAGGTATTTTTAATGCATTTTAATATTGTGGAAATATATTTATTAATTGAAGTATTTAAATTAAATAATTGAATGATGGGACCCTTGAGTATATCCTTGCGGAAGAGTATGAATGTGGATGTCGTACTCCTAAGAGCATAGAGTAAAAAAGTAATAACAGATGAGGATGCTCTTATTCTCTTTGTTTTATGTATTTGGATTTTGCTGAAAGCTACAGCTTTTATTTATAGAAATGATAATACTCCTATATTAGTAACTTTTGGTATATTGAGAAAAGATTTTGGAAAAGGAAATGAGATTTTTAAATATGATGATGCTGTAGTTTTTAAAAATAATAGCGTTGAAATGATGTTTTGACCTATCTTTTTATAAAATTGATATCGACCGACGACCAATATGGTAGTGGTAGTACTACTCTTATTTCATTATGGGGGCAATTATACAACTATTTTGTCCAGTGTTGCGTCTGATTTAACATGTATCCAATGAACGAGTTATTACTATTCGATATTTGTATTAATGGTATAAATTTGAAGATTATAAATATATTATCAGCAACATGTAGTCAAAGTTGAGTGGGGACACACAACTTTGCTCTCACATCTATACTTATCTTGTTTAATGTTATGACCATGACTAATTATTTATGGTTTATTGTTTGATTTTAAAATATACCCCACACTAATTTGGAAATTGTGATATTTTCCAACTTTGATTAACCATATCATTTCACGGTCCTAATCTAAAGATTTTAAATGTTTTGAAACTTAGAAGATATCTGGAGAGATATTATTAGAATTTAATGAATAAATAAATGATAAAATGAGTTGGACTAAGCATGCACACGGGTCGGAAACCGCCGATTCCAGTTTATGAACCGGCGGTTCACGATTCATCATCCTCATGAACCGGAACCGGCCCGCCAAGGGTCCCGACGGTTCCGGTTCCAGTTCCGGTTAAAAAAATCGCCGGTTTACAGGGCGGTTGAAAATCACCGGTTCCGGGCCGGTTCGGCGGTTCGTCAGTTTTTTTTTTTTGCATTATTTGTTTATCTATGAAATGTGCGTAAATAAAATTCAAAAAAACATGATGAAAGTAATTTTATTGAGATTACAAGCTACAACAATTACAAATCACAAAAACCTTGAGGTCTTGAAGTCTTAAACAAAAATTTAAATACAACGAGACTACTAGTCAACATCGAAGCTAATTACAAATTACAAAAAAGACTTAGAAGTTCTGAACAATAATTTTATAAGTATATAAACTCATAGTCGGCGAAGGAGATCTTTCTAGTAGAATTGTCAAGTTTCCCGGATTTAGCCTTATAGAAAAATCTATTTCATCGACTAGAGTATATACAAATACAATTATTTAATTGTATTTGCATATTTTTAAAGTAGAAACAAATGAGAAAAAAAAAGAAATAATGGAAAATGGACTTGAGCTCAACTTAAATTTAAAATTTAAGTTGAGGTGCTTACGTATCCCCAATGCTCATTTGCACTAGGGAATCAAAGCCCACGTAGTTCTCTTACCTTACTTACCTATTTGGCTTGACCGGCGGTTGACGGTTGGCCGACGATTCATCCCCGGTGAATTCTTCTTGTGATCCCTCCTGACGATCATTTCAATCATTTTCTTGTTCTCTGACGTCAGCTTGCGCCCAATCATCAAGTAACATCACAGCTTCCATATTTTTCGCGGAGAGCTTACTTCTTGATTCATCCAACACACATGAGCCAACATTAAAAGCGGACTCGACGGCGACAGTGGAAGCCGAAACAGAAAAAATCTCCTTGGCCATTGACGCAAGTATGGAAAAATCTTTCTCGTGTGTTCCCCACCAATCGAGGACGTCGATTTGGGCAGGAGGAGTAGGACCTTCATCACCAAAGGAAAAGAGTGGATCGAAATAGAAATCTACTCCGAATTCGTCACTGGTATCCGATTGCAATGCTTTAAGTGGACCAAGACCAATAGAACTCAAATTGTTATAATAAAATTCTAAAATCTTGGAGGTACCGGCTAATTTCCATTTTGGATCCAAGACCTTTGCAATCAAAAACACCGTTGGAATCTCACTGAAATACTTAAGCCAATGCTCAATCATATAATATAAAACACACATCAATTCAGGTGAAGAGTAAGCATTTTTCATTGCAGTTTTAAAACCAAGTGATATATACATGCAATGCTCTAAAACATGAACAACAGTGCAATAATAAACACCCGATAATTCAACAGTTGCATTTTTGAAATATTTGAACAATTTAAATAAAGCCACGATATGTTCCCAACAACTATGCAAAAGATATAAATCATAACGGGATAGGTTCTAAAAAAATCACATAAAGAATCTTTATGCGTCAAAGTAGAATTCAGACAATCATATGTCGAATTCCATCTATGAGACACATCCATAGTAAAATTCGTATATCTTACATTCTTTTGATGGCAATATTTCTTCCAAACTTTGTCAATACCTGGCTTTTGATGGATTAATCTAACTGCAGTTCTAATAGGACTAACATGTTTTTGCCATAATTCAAGCGCATCTTGTGCACATAAATTTAAAATATGACGTATGCATCTTTGATGAAAATACTTACCTCCAATAACCGGAGCACAAGCCGCAATCAAATCACTAATACTTGCAGTGTCAGCAGTTGCATTATTAAAACCAACAGAAAATATCTTATTGCATAATTGAAACTCATTCTAAACTTGAATAATTAAAGAAGCAATTTCGGGTCCAGCGTGTGGTGTCTCAAATTCTCTAAAACCAATTAAACGCTTGTTCAAAGTCCAACTATTGTCCACAAAGTGAACCGTAATGCCCATGTATGAATGTCGGTTAAAACAATCAGTCCATACATCTGAGCAAATGTTCACTTTGTGGCCCAAGTTAAGTAAATAACGTGATAATTCAATTTTTTTCTCTCAACATTGTCTAACGGTAGATCGTTGAACGGTCATTCGACCTACTCTTTTGATAGCTACGTTTAAACCACTTTGCATAGTAGCCTCAAATTTTTTATCATCATAAACATTAAAAGGAAAATGTTTCATTCCAGCCCATCTAGTCATAACGTCATCAAAATTTTTTTGATCATATTTAAAAAGAGGCGTACCTGACGAACCTGAGCCACCAGGTTGGAAGTTTAGTTGGGTTTGGGTAGAGGTAGTGGCACATTCTACCGGATGCTTTATCACCAAATGACGACGGAGGGTGCCATGTCCCTCACCACTCGCAAATTTGTAGACTTTATCACAATAGTTACAATATGCATGAAACGCCGATGTCTCTTCTTGAGAGTGCGGATCATGAGGACTTGGAATCACCACCGGGACCTTCTTGTAGTGTTTAACAAAAATATCAGATTTCAAAGCATTTGTAGTGTTAGTGGGTGGAGGGGGAGGAGGCATCTCCTCATTTCCGCCGGTGCTAGACGGAATACGAGAATGAGATCTATCATCTTTGTTGTCCGAGTCCGACGATATAGACACGTCGTACTCGCCATCTTGTTGTTGGGAACTATCACAGCCCCTCCCACCACCTTGATGCATTTCAGCGAGTAGCATGACCATCCTATGATCTTCTTCTATCTATAAATATTATATAAGTTGAAGTTATAAGTAGGAACACAAAAAAAATTTAAAAACTCAATCTTATGAAATTATGAATTGTAAAAATAATTTTTTAGAACTTACTTGCATGCGTTCAGCCGCCACTCGGGAAACCTCTTCCATAACTTCTCGACGACTAGGTCGCCTTGATTTTGAGGGACGACTACTTTGATCTTAGGCAATTCCTTTGCCCCGATCACCACGTCCCGGTCCGCCACGAGAAGAAGACATAGTGATAAATGAAAGTAGTATGGATGGAATATGGAGTATTGAATAAATGGTAAATTACGAACACAAGATCAAATATAGTAGTTAGTAGTAACTAGTAAACAACTTGAGCAATTAGAGAGAATGAGGAGAGAATAGAGAAATGAAGATTGAGAAGGATATCCTTGTTAACACAAGAATGAGGTGAGTAAAAATGATGGGGGAAGTGGGGTATTTATAGGAGTAAAATATGAAGAAATTAAAAAAAATCAAATTTCAAATTTGACCGGTTTACCGCCTGAACCGGTGGTTCAGTCCACTATTTTTGACGGAAACCGGTGGTTTCTGGCTGAAAACCGGTGGTTTCTGACTGGTTTTCAGGCATATACACTGCCACCTACGCTCTGCCACCTGAAAAAGCACTGGAACCATTGGAAACCGGCGGTTTTCGTCAGAAACCGCCGGTTTTTCTGCACACCTCGCCTGCAACCCTACGCCCTAGCCGGAATCTGCCCGTTGGGACCGTTGAACCGCCGGTTCAAACCGGCGAACCGCCGGTTACGGTTCGTCATATTCCCGAACCTGAAACGGCCCGCTTGAACCGCCGAACCACTGGTGCCGGTTCCGGTTCCGATTCTGGTTCCGGTTCATGAAACAGTGGTTCCGAACCGCCGGTTAACCGCCAGGTTCGGTTTGTGTATGCTTAGGTTGGACGCAACTGCACCCAACTCCTCATCAATATAGGGCTTGGTATAAGTTTTATAACTACAAATAAATACTGTAGTTTCTAGATTTTGGTATTGATTGTAACTGCGAAAATTTACTTTTGTGGCAACTACTCGAGGCTGTGTGAAATTTACACCAAAATATGCATGTCAGATTCACAAGCGTTGGTCAGCAACAACTTCGAGAATGATCAGTGAATGTATGACCTTTTATCTGTTGATTGTTGGTGAAGGCATCTCTCCACTCCGAAAGATAATTTTTTAATAGCTAGTGCATACAGTCGATGTTAATTGACTTCCCGAAAAGGTTGTGATGTTTGTCATTCGTATTCATCAATTATTGGGTGTTCTGCATCACATGCCTTTTAAGATATGTATCATGGAACAATTCGATGAGCCTTTCGACAATATTGTTTAAGACGCTCTCAATCCGTTTTGTCTACGATGTGCAAATACTCTTCGAATTGTGAATTGATGAATCGTCATTGTACACTTCTTTATCGTCGAGAGTCCCACCGTAATTTGGTCGCTTCTAAAAATACCCATCACCCAGAGGCGGACCTACCAAGAGGCATGAAGGACCCTTGGAACCCCCACCCATTTTAGATTTTCTTATATATGTATTATTCATTCAACAATTAACATGTTATTCCATAACTCCATGTTATTCCATAACTCAATTGGTCGAACGGTTGGCCTAGTGTCTCGGACGTAACAGGTTTGAATCCTGGTAGCGAATATTTGTTGTTGTTTGGATTTTCTCAAAGCTAGACAACTAAATAGAATCATTTATCCATTAATTTATTCATGATTCTTTTATTTTATTTTATTTTATTTTTTTAAAAAAAATTAACTTCATATATTTATATCATATATATGAAGGAGGAAATTACAAATCAACTCCTATAACAAGGAGGAAAGACAAATTACACCACCCAGGGTTCGAACTCGAGACCTCCAGGATGGACGCGGTATCCAGCACCCTTTACCGCTAGGCCAAGGGGCTTGGATTCATGGTTCTTTTATTTTCTCATAGCTAGATTAATTTATTTGTCTAGTAATTGATTCATTTGTCCGATTCTTAAGGTTAATTCATTAGCTAATAATTAATTCATTTATGTTTTTTCGCACTAGTAATTATGTATAATTTTTTTATTTTTTATTTATGTAAATATTCTTATTGTAACATCACAAACTAGTAAATTTTATAATCTAAAAATAAAATAATTATTTAGTTACATTATATGCATATGTATAATATTAGTAAATTTAATTTTAATGTGTTTTTTATTTAAAAATATATTCTTCAATTATTTCGACGTTCACACTGTCATCCTATGTAATTTAATTTATATTGCTCATTTTTAAATTATTTATCGCACATTATGTGTACTATCCATGTAGTGATAGTTTCTGGCGTTATTGATACTAAAAATACGCAACAATTGTTAACATTCGTTTGGACCCCCATGATGCACTATTTATTAGCACTAAAAATACTTGCAAGTATACAAGGTAGATCTAGTATAGCTAAAGGTCAGTACCGGGATATCGAACACAGAGAATAAGATTGCAACTATCTATCATATACTAAGCGTCATATACTATTTAGAGACACATGATTTTTGGGTTGATTAATTAAATTGGATAGAAAGAAATAAATAAATAACGGAAAACATAAAAATAAAATAACAAATAATACAAAGCAGGCTAAATAATGTAGAATTTTAGGAACCACAATCAAAAGCTATTATCCAATCGACTTCCTTGAATTACGGTCTCTAGAGTTACTAAGCTATCACAAATGTAAAATCATATCTTCTCTCAAAGCATACAATTTGTAAATTGCTACCTAAAACTGAAGTCTCCTTCCTAGAACTAAGGAAATACCTTCTAAAAGCTCCTAAGATAAATTTGCTTAATTCAAAGGCCAAAATCTCTAGATTTTATTGGCAAAGACGTCAATTTCTCATCTTCCAAATTAGACTACTCACTTCTCAGTTCTTGTAGTAAAATCCACATGCATTCATAAGATGGCCAATCAAACAAATGTATAAGTACAAGAGAAATTGAAATAACTACAAGAGCTAACAAGGAAAAACAATTGAATAAATAACTCAAAATCATAGCATGTTTACCAAAAATTTACAAAAAATGTTTTTATACTTATAGACAAGTAAAACAACAAAAAAAAATACTAGACATGAAGAAAAATAAAACAAAACCCAAGGTTGAATGATGTAGTCTTCAGTCTTCTCTTGCCTGAATCTGCAGAGCTCCGCTCTAATGGAAGATGGAAATATAATATGTTGAATATGGGATGGAAGAAGTATAGAGATGGAGAGGGTTGGAGGCTCTGAGATAAATATTATGAATTAGATTATAGGGTATATATATGCTTGAAAAAGGTTTATAATGGGTAAAAAGTATCCTCCAAGTAATGGTAAAGATGTTAAATTCGAATTCTTCAATTAATAGGAGAGATTTGGCAACAATTTCTTTCCTTCCTTAATTTCCGCCTAATTTCAGTCTGCTTTTGACTACACTGCGCAACGTTCGTAGAATGGCCATAACTTTCTCCACAGAACTCCGATTTAGATGTTCAAGGTACCCACGCGAAGCTCTTTCGAAAACGAAGAGAATGGTATATAGTAATCACTAATTGAACTTTAAACACTTTGGCATATGGGCTCGAACAGAGGCTGCTGGGCCATTTTTGAACCTTTTTCTATCTTTTTCTATTATTTATCAACAAACATATCAAAATACCAAAATATATAATATATGAAATTTAAGAACATAATTTGCATGATTGACATTTAAAACGAGCCAAATCTAGGCCGTAAAAACATGTAAAACCCTTGTTTATCAATCCCTCAAACTTAAATATTTGTTTGTCCTCAAAAAAACAAGAGAAAAATTAAATAAGAAACATGGATGTTAAGGACTAAACTTCATAGTTGTCTCAATATTTATAACAAAAAAATAAATAAAGAGTTCGACAAGAATACAAATCAAATCAAACAAAGCTTATTAGTGCACTTTCATTACTAGCTCGTTGATCACCTTGAAGTACATGCGCTCACAAGTGTTCAGAAGTGTGTTTATCACTCACTCTCAAAGTGTATAAGGTAAAGAATATATTCTCTCAGATCATGCAACATGCAAAGTTTACCATAAGTTCATTTGAAAAATTCACCAAACTTTCATCTGATGCCCAATGAGGCTGAGATTTTCACAAAACACTGAAGACACTAAGAATTTCATCCAGTTCAAAATTCACATCAAAATGAGGCCATTTGGTCGGTCAAATAGAAAACGAAACTTTCTGGGCGAGAATACAAGTTTCTGGCAGAATTGCGCAGTCGACTTCAAAAATTTATTAAAACTTCATCTTTCTTCAAAAGGGGCTGAAATTTACACACCACACAGAAAATACCTTGAAGTTTACTCAGTTAAAAATTTGAACTAAAATAAGATCCTTTGGTCAGTTAAACACACGTCGGAATCCACTGTCCGAACACCACAGTTTTCAGGTCTCAATATTTATAACAAAAAAATAAATAAAGAGTTCGACAAGAATACAAATCAAATCAAGCAAAGCTTATTAGTGCACTTTCATTACTAGCTCGTTTATCACCTTGAAGTACATGCGCTCACAAGTGTTCAGAAGTGTGTTTATCACTCACTCTCAAAGTGTATAAGGTAAAGAATATATTCTCTCTGATCATGCAACATGCAAAGTTTACCATAGGTTTGCTCAAAGTCTAATCTCTCCTCTACTTTTTGTGATAAAAATCAAAAATCCGAAATGTCTTTATTTTAGGTTATAATGTAGGCTTTTAGGTAGGTGAAGAATATTTGGCTAAAAAGTGACTAAACCCAACATGGCAAAAGTGATCAATTTCTACTACGTCAATCTTAACACCCAGCCAACAATTCAAATCTCAGTAAATTCTAGACTTTGTCCAGATTTCGTCTCGCTTCCCAAATTCCTTTGATTTTACTCCATTTTCATTCTTTATTTTCTTTTCTCTTTTTTTTTTTCATTTTCTTATACATCCTTTCTCTCTCTTTTTTTTATGCACAACAAAATTTCTATTCCAAACCACATACTGTCTTTGCAATTTTCACAATTAAACACGCTACTTTCTTTCTACCTTATCTCTCCAACTCTTTTCACAAAATATAAACTAAATTTCCCCAAGAGTGTATGGATATTCCCCCTTTATTTAGCTTCCAAAGAAAAAGGCTTTAAAGGCTCAAAGTGGCTAGCTAGAAAAAATATTTTGAATAAGGTCATAAATTTGGAAATATAAAGTAGCTAAGAAGGAAGGCCTAACATCCTCATTTATCATTTAAACACTATGTAGACTTAGGCAGATTGGGAGCAAGTTCTAGAAACAAGTACATGAATGCAGATAAATCACACAAGAAAGAAATTTATAGCTCAAATCTCACAGGGTATAAGCATGATTCAATGCAAACAAGCAATTCATTAATTATGCATCTTTTCACAAAACTATCAAATCAATGTATCAAGTCAACTCAAACAAAATATAACAGAATTTTTCATCATAGGCAACTCGGTCTAATGTCCCTAAACATGAGTATTTCTAAGTTTTCTATATTATGCTCATGACTATATTCACCTCAGGTGTTTTTGAAAAATAAAAACAAAACAGACAAAAACAAACTAATCTAAAACTAACAAAAATAAGCAAAAACAACTAAACTCACGGTCCACCACTTTATCCCCCCAAACTAAGTTTGAATATGAAAAAATAAATATGAAAAAGTCTGTAGGGACGTGAGTAAACTAAGAAAATAAATTAAACTTAAACAAAATTAAATATGAAAAAATGATACCAATGTTGGATTGCCTCCCAACAAGCGCTTAGTTAACGTATTTAGCTTGACGATCTTTGAAGCTCATAAGTTATCCCTCATTTTTTGGACTTCCTTTGGGACGTACCTTTTGTACGTACAATTTCACAATGTGAACATAGAATGAAGAAAATTGTAGTAGGATGTAACAAGTAACTTTTGGCATTCCCCCAAACTTAGATCAATTTAAGGCATCTATGCAAACAAAATATCTATCTTAACATGATCAATTTTTCATCCCCTCATTATCTTCTCTATCCACCAATTATGTAACATCCCAAATTTTGTGACATTTATTTAAGATATGTCGATTGGAAATTTCATTTATGAAATTTAAATTGTTGCTACGTGATTGAGTTTGATTATTTGGAATAAATCGTCATGGGGAAATTGGAATGAAGTGCTAGTTATATTTAATGTGGGGAATCAATTTAAATAAAGATCATGCATCTTGTTCTAGCCAAATAAAGTGGCTATTGTCGTCCCCTCCAATTATTGGAAATTTTCTTGGATTTAATTAATTATTTTGGGATATTCATCCAAATTAAATCCAAATCAAATTATCCCTAAATTGTGCTACATGAAACTCGAACTCTAATCTATTATTTTTGTGAGTTTCGGATATCCTCTACTTGAATTAAGAGGATGAATTAGTTTCTTTGATAAAATTGGTACCTTGTTGATTCCTTCATTTATTTTAAATCCAATTAAATCTTGCCACATTTTATTCCCTCACCCCAATTAAATTTAGAGTTGCATTATTTCCTTGTGGTTAATTAAGCCAATTTTCAAAAATTGGCTTAAAGAGAGTCAAGGATGACATCTATTTATGAAGACACAACGCATCCAAAGTTCCTAGGCCAACTCAACATCCACCGCAACATCCCGCTCAACCTGCACATAAGGAAAAATATATGCAGGGCTGAGTACTTGTTGTACTCAATGGGATCATGCCGAACACATTTATACAGTTATGTCATCCATACCAGTGATCTCGAGTTTTATACGTAGCAAAGAAATATCATCGAGAACACAAAAACGTTTCATAGACTGGCCAGTCAAATAATCTCCCCATTTTCTTAACAATCAATCAATCACAATCATCAATCCACAGTGCGACGAAAGTGTGGCCACACTATTCGCCCACGAGACCGGCCGACTAGCAAGGACGGCTCCCGATCTCACCAGTGTACACAGCCTGATAGGGTTTGCGGCCCTACTCAGACCCGAATTCGTTTCACAACACAGCCATATAGCCTAACAGAGTAAAACTCAGACGAACTAGGCATCAGGCACACAATCTCAATCAAAACAATCCATGGCATGACATAACAAGTTAAACCACCCTTATAACACCACATCATATTTTCGGAAAATAAAAAGATTTGTAAAGAAAGCCCACTTCATTGGTTTAATCGATTCAATATCCACTCAAGGCAACCCTCGTTCCTTGTGCTCACGTACACCCAATAACCCTTGCCAATCATCACAACACAAATCAGCCATACATAAATTCACATTACCATGCATGTCCTATCGTTCCTTTTATCATTCCCTTAATTCACATTACTCAAGAGGATGAATTAGTTTTTTGATAAAATTGGAACCTTGTTGATTCCTTCATTTATTTTAAATCCAATTAAATCTTGCCATATTTTATTCCCTCACCCCAATTAAATTAAGAGTTGCATTATTTCCTTGTGGCTAATTAAGCCAATTTTCGGCCCCCCTATTTGTAGAGGAGAATATATTTGTTTCCTATTTTGTGGAATTCCCTTTATTCAATACCAAATTAATACCTAAGCCAAATTAATTGGGGATGTGAATATTTTCCTTCTATTGTGTCTCCATCCCACACTTTTTTTAGCTTAATTTCCTTGGGGGAAATCTATTTTATTGTTGCCTATTTTATGAGAGTCTTTTCCTATAAAGAAATTACCAAATTTATATCCTATTCTATTTAATTGAGGATTTAAATAATTTCCTTGTGCACACCATCAAGATTTTCGCCCCTTCCCTCATTATTTCCTACTTGGAGATTTAATTTATTTTGTTCCCTTGTTTATGGAATATTCATTGACGTATTTTCTAAATTGTGAATCTATTTCTCTCCAAGTAAATACCAAATAAATTACTTATTGAATTTATTACCCTAATTTTTGAAATTTTGCCTTCTTTATAATTGTGGGATTATATTTATTGGCCTCTATTTTATTCCTCCACAATTAATTATTTAATTAATTTATGGGATTAAACCTAGGACTATATAATCACCTAAACTAAACTCTAGCCCCCATTCTCCCTCATAATTTTCGTGCCTCACCTCTCCTCCCTCTCTTCAACCTCTCCAAAATTTCTTCCACCCTAGTTCTTGCATCCATTGAAGTTTTATTTTCAAGAGTTCCCGACGAATCGCATCAATCTTTCTACCGTTTGGTTTTCGATTCAAGAAGATATAACTAAATCTTTTCCTCATCTTCTCCATTGAAACCTTGTTGTTGATTCATTCATGCATATAGTGAGTGTAGGAATCACAGATCGCAAAATTAATTGGTGGGAATTTGTGTTTGCATGAGAAAAACTTTGAATATGCGATTGTGAATGAATATGTGTTAAGTTTGAATGATTCATTGGTGAATGATGTGTGGTTATATGAGAACATGATTGTGAGAACCTTTTGAAGCATGTTTGTGTGTGGGAAGCATGAAAAATTGTGTTTGGTTAAATGAGGAAGAAACCCTAATTTCAAAATTTTGAGACCTGAAAACTGTGGTGTTCGGACAGTGGATTCCGACGTGTGTTTAACTGACCAAAGGATCTTATTTTAGTTCGAATTTTTAACTGAGTAAACTTCAAGGTGTTTTCTGTGTGGTGTGTAAATTTCAGCCCCTTTTGAAGAAAGATGAAAGTTTAATAAATTTTTGAAGTCGACTGCGCAATTCTGCCAGAAACTTGTATTCTCGCCCAGAAAGTTTCGTTTTCTATTTGACCGACCAAATGGCCTCATTTTGATGTGAATTTTGAACTGGATGAAATTCTTAGTGTCTTCTGTGTTTTGTGAAAATCTCAGCCTCATTGGGCATCAGATGAAAGTTTGGTGAATTTTTCAAATGAACTGCGCAGTGCTGCCAGAATTTTTATGTTCCGACTAGAGAGTTGCATTAATGTTTTGACTGACCAATCGATATGATTTGAGTGAGAAATTTTAACTGGGTGAACTTGAATGTGTATACTGTGTTGTGACCAAATTTTAGCTTTATATGAGGTCGGATGGAATTTTGGTGATTTTTACAAACAAACCGCGCAGTTCTGCCAGATTTATTGTTATGTAGAAATATCACTTGTTGCCAAGTTTTAATGAATTATATGATGCATGTATGATTTGGGAAGGTATCCCGTGACATGATTATGTGTGACACGTTGAGAAATATTATGGCATGTTGTTCCTTAGGTTGATGAATGTTGGGATGGGTAAATTAAGGGAATGATAAAAGGAACGATAGGACATGCATGGTAATGTGAATTTATGGATGGCTGATTTGTGTTGTGATGATTGGCAAGGTTTATTGTGTGTACGTGAGCACAAGGAACGAGGGTTGCCTTAAGTGGATATTGAATTGATTAAACCAACGAGGTGGGCTTTCCTTATAAATCTTTTTATTTTCCGAAAATATGATGTGGTGTTATAAGGGTGGTTTAACTTGTTATGTAATGCCATGGATTGTTTTGATTGAGATTGTGTGCCTGATGCCTAGTTCGGCTGAGTTTACTCCGTTAGGCTATATGGCTGTGTTGTGAAACGAATTCGGGTCTGAGTAGGACCCAAAACCCTATCAGGCTGTGTACACTGGTGAGATCGGGAGCCGTCCTTACTAGTCGGCCGGTTTCGTGGGCGAATAGTGTGGCCACACTTTCGTCGCACTGTGGATTGATGATTGTGATTGATGGATTGTTAAGAAAATGGGGAGATTATTTGACTGGCCAGTCTATGAAACGTTTTTGTGTTCTCGATGATATTTCTTTACTACGTATAAAACTCGAGATCACTGGTATGGATGACATAACTGTATAAATGTTTTCGGCATGAGCCAATTGAGTACAACAAGTACTCAGCCCTGCATATGTTTTTCCTTATGTGCAGGTTGAGCGGGATGTTGCGGTGGATGTTGAGTTGGCCTAGGAACTTTGGATGCGATGTGTCTTCATACATAGATGTCATCCTTGACTCTCTTTAAACCTTATTTCCGCTGCTATATTTTTGAACTATGACTCAAGACTTTATTCTGTTTCGTACTGTGTTTGAGCATGTTTGATTGTGTTAGATGTTAATCTGATGTTTACCCTGTTACTCTGAAATGGTTTTTCGTGAACTAAACCAAATGTTTTCTTTTGGAAGTTAATGGGATTTTAATATTTATTTTCTCCGCTGCTTCTTTTGAAAAATCCTTTGCCATAAGTCGTTGCTAATTAATAATGAATTTATAACATTAAGTTTCTTTAAACTAAAAATTTGTTGTCTAAACTTTTAATGAACTAAAATATTATTCTTTTAAGCTAATTAAGTTTTCATATAAAATGTTATCCTTAAATGTTTGTCTTTAATGTTATCCTGTGGTCACGATCGCATCGTTTGTAGTACCCCTAGTTTGGGCAGTCGTGACAGAGTGGTATCAGAGCTTTGTTCTTTCGCTCTGGTCCGAGAGTCTTCTTTCACTTTAAGTCTAGATTAGTGAACCCTTATTGACTAGAAGTGTCACAAAGGCTCAACATCCAAGCATCACGCTCAACCAAGAAAAGTGAGGTATGTTTTAAGTTGTTGTTGAAATATGAGAACGATGAATAAGATTGATGATATGATGAGGATGGTTTGGGCAAAAGAATGCATGAGCATGTAATTACGTGATGATGTGATGTGATTCTAAATTCGTGAATAAATGATGTGAAAACGGCGTAAATGTGAGCATGATTTGCGTGATGATCTAAACACGTGTTATATGTGTGAAAACGATATTGTGATGGTGTGATTATATGGAATATGAGCATGATTGGCAATATGATCTAAGCACGTGTTGTATGTGTGAATATGATATTGTTATGGTATGATTATGTGGGACATGAGCAAGATTGGTATGATGACCTAAGTATGTGTTATATGTGTGAAAGTGATGACGTAAGCATGTGAACATAGGAAGATGGAGTGTTTTATACGAAAGATGAAGATTGATGAGTTGTTTTGAGAATGTTGTAACTTTTTTTAAAAAATGTTTGTTTCAAAGATATAGGTGAAGTGCATGGTGTCTGATTATGTGAAAAAAAAAACTTTGAGGTTGATGTTTTACAATGGTAAGGACTAGTTGTTCATAGTGGAATTTGATTGACAAAACTATAACATGTTATGGGAAATTGTTGAAAATTTCGGAAAATCTTTGAACCTTGAACGAAAGCATGTTAGTTCGTTTCTTTTGGGAAAATTTAGATCTGGAAGTGAATGAGGAATATGACGTAGTTATGCATGGCGATATACGTTTATGCATGTTGAATCTTTTGGTATGTGAATCATGTTTTAAGTGATGAATTATGAACGTAAAAGTGTGAGGTACTTTATGAAAGTGTTGGTAGAAGAAAGTATGATACTATGAACTTTGTTGCAAACCTAGAATGCCCAAGATGTCTGTTTAATCGAACGATATGGAACTTAGTTGTTACAACTACAATATCACTTTTCTGAGGGATAAGATAAATGGAAATATGTAGTGCGAATTCGAACTCCATTAGATGATTACAAATTCACTATCGTTTTTCCTGAACGATAAGAATAAAGAGAATACGAAGATACATTACGTACGAAGATAACTTCAAGAGGAGATGCTAAATGATTTAATCCTATAACGGGGAGAGATCATACTTGTGATCTAATATGTAAACTCATTCTTGCGTCAAAAGTGGTGGTGCGACGAAGATGACTGTTATATCACGTTGGGAGCGCGAGTAAAATTGTGATGTTTTAAGAGAATGGTTTTTATGAGGTGCAAAGAATATTATGAAGATATGGTTTCCGACTAATTATTAGTGGCAACGATACGAAGAATCTCAGCGTGGAACCCACAACTCCTAGAGCGATGTTACCAGTTTCGGCTCGCGAAAGATGAATGAGGAGGTGCGATTTTAAAAGCTAGAACGAAATTTTTAATCAACAGTTCTTACTTGGATTCTAAGAAGTTGTCTTTCAGGACTATTCAAATAATCGTGAGCCACTGTCTATTTAACATCTTGTTTTACTCACTCTTTGCAAGTAACGCTTATTATTTCTTTTCATCCATTGAGTCATAACGCACTTTCAGTTCTTGGAAAGTGGTGTTGCCTTCATAACTTTGGACACTTGGATTGATTGTAGTCTTCCTTGACGTATTAATTACGAACAATATTTTGACCTTGTGAGCCTTTGCTATTAAACTTCATTTCTAAGCTGCTTGCAGTTATGTCCTTCAACATGTTCACATTTCGCAGACATGTTTTCTATGGGATATTCTTCTTCGAACTATTTTTTTTCAGCCTTCCATTCTGTAACCATGTCTGTTCAAGATCTTTCTTACATAGTGGAATTCTTTTGGTTCTGTTCCACTTTACGTATCATTTCCATATTATAACTTTTCTTTTTACAAAACAAAGTTAAGGCCTACATTTTGTACCTTGCCTTAACGAATTCAATCCACTAGATTTTCTTTCAAAAGTTCCTTTAACCTTCGTAGCCTACTACGAGATTTGAGATTTAATTCGATTCCACCCTATATTCATGATATATCTTATGTTCTTTCAAGCTCCGTGGAGATGATCAAAATCAATTGTTGCAAGTTAGTGAGACTCGGAAGAGTCGAGCTAGAGATGTTTTTTTTTTCTTGATTAATTCTGCAGCCTTTCTGCTTAAGACACTTTCAGCAGTGTAGCTACAATTTTGAAATCAGTTCATATCCAAGTAAGACTGCTTGATCATTTTTCGAGTTCTTAATGCTACACTTGGAGGAATGGGTGAGGTTGAGCTTTTCGAATGCACTTTATGCAGACGTGTTTGTAGACAAGTTGAATTGGGTTTGAGGTTGTCTTCACCGGTTGGAGGTTTGATTGATTTTGTGCGAACTTGCTCGAACATAGAGTTTGTGTTAGGAGGATTACGAGTAATGGCCCAACTGATGCACGTTATACCTTTGGAGAACGTAGAAATAATTTTGGGAATGGATTGGCTTACCGAGAACCATGCAACGATTTACAGTAAAGAGAGATAGATTTCTTTTCAAGCCCCGGGCAAAGAGCCGACTATCTTATATAGGATCTCCATGAACAGACGAACCTCCATAATCTCAGCATTGCAAGCAACCACGATGATAAGAAAAGGGCGTCCGGCGTATCTTGTGTACTTGAACAGAGAGGTAAAGAAGAACTTGAAAGTGGGAGACGTGGCAGTAGTACGACAGACATGTAGAGTTCACTATTGATTTGGAACCAGGGTCTGCGCCAGGGTCTGCGCCAGTATCAAAGGCGCCATACCGAATGGCCCCTAAAGAGTTGGCAGAGTTGAAGATCCAGTTGCAAGAACTGTTAGACTTGGGTTTTATTCGACCTAGTGTATTACCGTGTGGAGAAGGATGGAACAATGAGGATGTGCATCGACTATCGTGATCTTAACAAGATGACCTTGAAGAACAAGTACCTACTGCCAAGGATTGATGATTTATTTGACCAACTTCGAGGAGCGGGCGTATTTTCGAAAATGGACTTGAGATCGGGATATCATCAACTAAAGGTCCGACGAGAGGATGTGCCTAAGACTGCTTTTCGCACTCGTTATGGCCATTATGAATTCGTCGTGATGCCATTTGGGCTGACCAACGCCCTGGCCGTCTTCATGGACTTGATGAACCGAGTTTTCCACGAGTACCTTGACAAGTTTGTGTTAGTCTTCATCGACGACGTTTTAGTACACTCGGAGAACGAGGAGGAACATGTATGGCACCTGTAAACTGTGTTGGGAACGTTACGAAAAGAGAAGCTTTATGCTAAGTTCAGTAAGAGTGAGTTTGGTTGACTCGATTGAACTTTGTTGGTCCTATCGTGACGGCTAATGGAATTCAAGAGGACCCAGTGAAGGTCGAGGCTGTGCAAAATCGGAAGTCGCCGAAAATGCCGAGTGAAATCCGTAGTTTCTTGGGATTGGCGGGATACTACCGACGTTTCATCGAGGGATTCTCTAAAATCGCGAGACCAATGACACAACTGTTGAAGAAAGGAATCAAAGTGGTTTGGACGCCGGAGTGCGAGGCGTGTTTCCAACTGTTGAAAGATAAGTTGACTACAGCACCTGTTCTAGCTGTACCGGCAGCCGACAATGACTTCGCCGTCTATACTGATGCATCGAAAGTTGGACATGGATGCGTGTTGATGCAAGATGGGAAAGTGATAGCATACGCTTCCCGACAGTTGAGACCGAATGAATTGAATTTTCTGACTCACGACTTGGAACTAGCAGCAGTAGTGCATGCACTGAAAATTTGGAGACATCATCTCTATGGAGTGAGATGCAAAATATATACGGATCACAAGAGTCTCAAGTATTTCTTCGAGCAAAAGGAGCTGAACATGCGGCAGTGACGTTGGTTAGAGATCGTGAAAGATTACGACTGTGGTATTCACTATCATCCGGGCAAGGCAAACGTAGTAGCCGATGCTTTGAGTAGGAAGAACCAACCGCAATTGGCTTATTTCCTAACGCAAGAGGAAGCGTTGATTCGCGAACTCGACAGAATGAGATTGGAGATAGTGAAAGGGCCCGAGACAGTAGGAGGACGAATCGCGACACTAGTGATTGAGCCAGATTTGAGAACCAAGCTCATAGAAGCCCAACGACGTGATGAGAAGTTGGAAGAACGTGTGAAGGTGAGATCCGAGAAGCTTGATCACTACCGTGAGGAGGCGGATAATGCTTTGACGTACGATGAACGATTGTGTGTGCCGAGCGATGAGGCGCTAAAAGATGAGATTTTGAGTGAAGCGCACGACACGCCTTACACAACACACCCCGAAAGCACGAAGATGTATCGAGTTTTGAAGCAACAATTTTGGTGGAATGGAATGAAAGGGGACGTAGCGTCGTATGTGGAGCGATGTCTAGCATGTCAACAAGTGAAGGCCTTACACCAATGGCCATATGGGAAATTGCAACCACTTGAAATTCCCGAGTGGAAGTGGGAGCATCTAGCTATGGATTTCGTGACAGGTTTGCCGACGTCACAAAAGGGCAACACTGCGATATGGGTAATTATCGATCGACTTACTAAAAGCGTGCACTTCTTACTGATTAAGATTACTTAAGGAGCGGACAAGTTAGCTAAACTCTACGTCAGTGAGATTGTACGTTTGCATGGAGTGCCAAAGACCATTGTATCCGACCGCGATACGAAGTTCACATCGAAATTTTGGATGAGTTTGCAACGGGAATTGGGCACACAATTGAACTCCAGCACTGCTTATCACCCGCAATCGGATGGGCAGTCAGAGAGGACGATTCAAACACTTGAGGATATGCTGCGAGCCGTTGTCTTAGATCGAAGGGAAAGTTGGGAAACTGTTCTACCGTTGGTTGAATTCGCCTACAACAATAGCTATCAAACGACGATCGATATGGCTCCGTATGAAGCTTTGTATGGCAGGAAGTGTCAATCCCCACTCTATTGGGATGAAGTTGGCGAGAGAAAGATGTTAGGACCCGACGCTATAAGAAAAATGATCGAAATTGTACATCAAATCCGTGTAAGGATCAAAGAAGCTCAAGCTAGGCAGAAGTCGTATGCTGACGTGCGTCGAACGGAAATCAAATTCGATGTTGGTGACAAAGTATTCTTGAAAGTATCCCTGACGAAAGGAGTTGTGAGGTTTGGAGTGAAGGGCAAGCTGAAACCGCGTTGTGTAGGACCGTACGAGATTATTGATGAAGTAGGCCCTGTAGCGTACCGCTTGGCGTTACCTCCCAGTTTTGGGAATGTGCACAACGTGTTCCATGTGTCGCAGTTGCGCAAGTACGTGATCGACCCCAAGCACGTGATTCATAAATAAGAAGTGATCTCAACCCCCGACATGAGCTACGTGGAAAGACCCGAGGCAATCCTAGATCGGAAGGTGCAAGAGTTGCGAAACAAGTCGATAGCGTCTGTGAAGGTGTTGTGGAAGCACCATGGTCCCGAGGAAGCCACGTGGGAGTTAGAAGATAAAATTAAAGAAAAGTTTCCCGAGTTGTTTATGTGAGACGATCAAATTTCGGGACGAAATTTCTATTTAGAGGGGAAGGATGTAACATCCCATATTTTGTGACATTTATTTAAGATATGTCGATTGGAAATTTCATTTATGAAATTTAAATTGTTGCTACGTGATTGAGTTTGATTATGTGAAATAAATCGTCATGGGAAAATTAGAATGAAGTGCTAGTTATATTTAATGTGGGGAATCAATTTAAATAAAGATCATGCATCTTGTTCTAGCCAAATAAAGTGGCTATTGTCGGCCCCTCCAATTATTGGAAATTTTCTTGAATTTAATTAATTGTTTTGGGATATTCATCCAAATTAAATCCAAATCAAATTATCCCTAAATTGTGCTACATGAAACTCGAACTCTAACCTATTATTTTGTGAGTTTCGGATATCTTCTACTTGAATTAAGAGGATGAATTAGTTTCTTTGATAAAATTGGTACCTTGTTGATTCCTTCATTTATTTTAAATCCAATTAAATCTTGCCACATTTTATTCCCTCACCCCAATTAAATTAAGAGTTGCATTATTTCCTTGTGGCTAATTAAGCCAATTTTCGGCCCCCCTATTTGTAGAGGAGAATATATTTGTTTCCTATTTTGTGGAATTCTCTTTATTAAATACCAAATTAATACCAGTCAAATTAATTGGGGATGTGAATATTTTCCTTCTATTGTGTCTCCATCCCACACTTTTTTAGCTTAATTTCCTTGGGGGGAATCTATTTTATTGCTGCCTATTTTATGGGAGTCTTTTCCTATAAAGAAATTACCAAATTTAAATCATATTTTATTTAATTGAGGATTTAAATAATTTCCTTGTGCACACCATCAAGATTTTCGCCCCTTCCCTCATTATTTCCTACTTGGAGATTTAATTTATTTTGTTCCCTTGTTTGAATGATTCATTGGTGAATGATGTGTGGTTATATGAGAACATGATTGTGAGAACCTTTTGAAGTGTGTTTGTGTGTGGGAAGCATGAAAAATTGTGTTTGGTTGAATGAAGAAGAAACCCTAATTTCGAAATTTTGAGACCTGAAAACTGTGGTGTTCGGACAGTGGATTCCGATGTGTATTTGACTGACCAAAGGATCTTATTTTGGTTCGAATTTTTAACTAAGTAAACTTCAAGGTGTTTTCTGTGTGGTGTGTAAATTTCAGTCCCTTTTGACGAAAGATGAAATTTTAATAAATTTTTGAAGTCGACTGCGCAATTCTGCCAGAAACTTGTATTCTCGCCCAGAAAGTTTCGTTTTCTATTTGACCGACCAAATGGCCTCATTTTGATGTGAATTTTGAACTAGATGAAAATCGAAGTGTCTTCTGAGTTTTGTGAAAATCTCAGCTTCATTGGGCATCGGATGAATTTTTAGTGAATTTTTCAAATGAACTGCGCAGTGCTGCCAGAATTTCTATGTTCCCACTAGAGAGTTGCATTAATGTTTTGACTGAACAATCAACATGATTTGAGTGAGAAATTTTAACTGGATCAACTTGAATGTGTCTACTGTGTTGTGACCAAATTTTAGCTTCATATGAGGTCGGATAGGTTTTTGGTGATTTTTACAAACAAACCGCGCAGTTCTGCCAGATTTGTTGTTATGTGGAAATATCACTTGTTGCCAAGTTCTAATGAATTATATGATGCATGTATGATTTGGGAAGGTATCCTGTGAGGTGATTATGTGTGACACGTTGAGAAATATTATGGCATGTTGTTCCTTAGGTTGATGAATGTTGGGATGGGTAAATTAATGGAATGATAAAAGGAACGATAGTACATGCATGGTAATGTGAATTTATGGATGGCTGATTTGTGTTGTGATGATTGGCAAGGGTTATTGGGTGTACGTGAGCACAAGGTACGAAGGTTTCCATGAGTGGATATTGAATTGATTAAACCAACGAGGTGGGCTTTCTTTACAAATCTTTTTATTTTCTGAAAATATGATGTGGTGTTATAAGGGTGGTTTAACCTGTTACGTCATGCCATGGATTGTTTTGATTGAGATTGTGTGCTTGATGCCTAGTTCGTCTGAGTTTACTCCGTTAGGCTATATGGCTGTGTTGTGAAACGAATTCGGGTCTGAGTAGGGCCGCAAACCCTATCAGGCTGTATACACTGGTGAGATCGGGAGCCGTCCTTGCTAGTCGGCCGGTCTCCTGGGCGAATAGTGTGGCCACACTTTCGTCGCACTGTGGATTGATGATTGTGATTGATGGATTGTTAAGAAAATGGGGAGATTATTTGACTGACCAGTCTATGAAACATTTTTGTGTTCTCGATGATATTTCTTTACTACGTATAAAACTAGAGATCACTGGTATGGATGACATAAATGTATAAATGTTTTCGGCATGAGCCCATTGAGTACAACAAGTACTCAGCCCTGCATATGTTTTTCCTTATGTGCAGGTTGAGCGGGATGTTGCGGTGGATGTTGAGTTGGCGTAGGAACTTTGGATGCGTTTTGTCTTCATACATAGACGTCATCCTTGACTCTCTTTAAACCTTATTTCCGCTGCTATATTTTTGAACTATGCCTCAAGAATTTATTCTGTTTCGTACTGTGTTTGAGCATGTTTGATTGTGTTAGGCGTTAATCTGATGTTTACCCTGTTACTCTGAAATGGTTTTTCGTGAACTAAACCAAATGTTTTCTTTTGGAAGTTAATTGGATTTTAATATTTATTTTCTCCGCTGCTTCTTTTGAAAAATCCATTGCCATAAGTCGTTGCTAATTAATAATGAATTTATAACATTAAGTTTCTTTAAACTAAAAATTTGTTGTCTAAACTTTTAATGAACTAAAATATTATTCCTTTAAGCTAATTAAGTTTTCATATAAAATGTTATCCTTAAATGTTGTCTTTAATGTTATCCTGTGGTCACGATCGCCTCGTTTGTAGTACCCCTAGTTTGGGCGGTCGTGACAAATTAATTACAAATATTTTCAACAATAAACTAAGATCAAGGAAAACAATTAAGCTCTAAATATACACAATTCGTGCAAGATAAAATAGTCTCACAATGCTATGAATATGAACTATGCGTATCAACAACTAAGCCAAAGTGATATTCAAATTTCATCCACCAAGATCAAACATACTGCACACTCAACAACAATTAATTCCAAAAATCCAATACTCACAAATTTATCGTTGCTCATCAAACTCTAATCCAAACTACCAATACATATCAACAACAAAGTGGGGAATTGGGATCTAGCGTTTTTTTTCTTTTAAGAGAATAATTTTGAAGTTTTTTTTAATATTTTTTTAAGAAAAAAAGAAAAATCAGAAGCAAAATATAACAAAATAAAAAAAAACAGAAAACATTTTAACGGAAAAAAAGTTGAATAAAAAAAAGAGATTCCACAAACTAAACAGTAAACAGAAAGCCCCCTAGCTCAAGCGGTTGAGGAGGGAGGCAAGAACCAGTGCTTGGGACATTGAACATTTTATATGAAAACTTAATTGTTTTGCTTGATCTTAGTTTATTGTTGAAAATTTTTGTAATTAATTTGTCACGACCGCTCAAACTAGGGGTACTACAAACGAGGTGATCGTGACCACGGGATAACATTAAAGACAACATTTAAGGATAACATTTTATATGAAAACTTAATTAGCTTAAAGGAATAAAATTTTAGTTCATTAAAAGTTTAGACAAAAATTTTTAGTTTAAAGAAACTTAATGTTATAAATTTATTATTAATTAGCAACGACTTACGGCAAAGGATTTTTCAAAAGAAGCAGCGGAGAAAATAAATATTAAAATCCAATTAACTTCCAAAAGAAAACATTTGGTTTAGTTCACGAAAAACCATTTCAGAGTAACAGGGTAAACATCAGATTAACGCCTAACACAATCAAACATGCTCAAACACAATACGAAACAGAATAAAGTCTTGAGGCATAGTTCAAAAATATAGCAGCGGAAATAAGGTTTAAAGATAGTCAAGGATGACGTCTATGTATGAAGACATAACGCATCCATAGTTGCTAGGCCAACTCAACATCCACTGCAACATCCCGCTCAACCTGCACATAGGGAAAAACATATGCAGGGCTGAGTACTTGTTGTACTCAATGGGCTCATGCCGAAAACATTTATACAGTTATGTCATCCATACCAGTTATCTCGAGTTTTATACGTAGTAAAGAAATATCATCGAGAACACAGAAACGTTTCATAGACTGGCCAGTCAAATAATCTCCCCATTTTCTCAACAATCCATCAATCACAATCATTAATCCACAGTGCGACGAAAGTTTGGCCACACTATTCGCCCACGAGACCGGCTGACTAGTAAGGACGGCTCCCGATCTCACCAGTGTACACAGCCTGATAGGGTTTTGGGTCCTACTCAGACCCGAATTCGTTTCACAACACATCCATATAGCCTAACGGAGTAAACTCAGCCGAACTAGGCATCAGGCACACAATCTCAATCAAAACAATCCATGGCATTACATAACAAGTTAAACCACCCTTATAACACCACATCATATTTTCGGAAAATAAAAAGATTTATAAGGAAAGCCCACCTCGTTGGTTTAATCAATTCAATATCCACTTAAGGCAACCCTCGTTCCTTGTGCTCACGTACACACAATAAACCTTGCCAATCATCACAACACAAATCAGTCTTCCATAAATTCACATTACCATGCATGTCCTATCGTTCCTTTTATCATTCCCTTAATTTACCCATCCCAACATTCGTTAACCTAAGGAACAATATGCCATAATATTTCTCAACGTGTCACACATAATCACGTCACAGGATACCTTCCCAAATCATACATGCATCATATAATTCATTAAAACTTGGCAACAAGTGATATTTCCACATAACAACAAATCTGTCAGAACTGCGCGGTTTGTTTGTAAAAATCACCAAATATCCATCCGACCTCATATGAAGCTAAAATTTGGTCACAACACAGTAGACACGTTCAAGTTCCTCCAGTTAAAATTTCTCACTCAAATCATGTCGATTGGTCAGCCAAAACATTAATGAAACTCTCTGGTCGGAACATAAAAATTCTGGCAGCACTGCGCAGTTCGTTTGAAAAATTCACCAAAATTTCATCCGATGCCCAATGAGGCTGAGATTTTCACAAAACACAGAAGACACTACGAATTTCATCCAGTTCAAAATTCACATCAAAATGAGGCCATTTGGTCGGTCAAATAGAAAACGAAACATTCTGGGAGAGAATACAAGTTTCTGGCAGAATTGCGCAGTCGACTTCAAAAATTTATTAAAAGTTCATCTTTAGTCAAAAGGGGCTGAAATTTACACACTGCACAGAAAACACCTTGAAGTTCACTCAGTTAAAAATTCGAACCAAAATAAGATCCTTTGGTCAGTCACACAGACGTCGGAATCCACTGTCCGAACACCACAGTTTTCAGGTCTCAAAATTTCGAAATTAGGGTTTCTTCCTCATTCAACCAAACACAATTTTTCATGCTTCTCACACACAAACATGCTTCAAAAGGTTCTCACAATCATGTTCTCATATAACCACACATCATTCACCAATGAATCATTCAAACTTTACACATATTCATTCACAATCGCATATTCACAGTTTTTCTCATATAAACACAAATTCCCACCGATTAGCTTTGCGATCTAAGATTCATACACTCACTATATGCATGAAGGAATCAAGAACAAGGTTTCAATGGAGAAGATGAGAAAAATATTTAGTTATACCTTCTTGAATCGAAAACCAAACGGTAGAAGCAAAGATTGATGCGATTCGTCGGGAACTCTTGAAAATCAAACTTCAATGGATGCAAGAACAATGATAGAAGAAATTTTGGAGAGGATGAAGAGAGGGAGGAGAGGTGAGGCACGAAAATTATGAGGGAGAATGGGGGCTAGGGTTTAGTTTAGGTGATTATATAGTCCTAGGTTAAATCCCATTAATTAATTAATTAATTAATTGTGGAGAAATAAAATAGAGGCCAATAAATATAATCTCACAATTAAAAAGAAAGCAAAATTTCAAAAATTAGGTTAATAAATTCAATAAGGAATTTATTTGGTATTTACTTGGAGAGCGATAGATTCACTATTTAGGAAATAAGTCAATGAATATTCCATAAACAAGGGAACAAAATAAATTAAATCTCCAAGTAGGAAATAATGAGGGAAGGGGCGAAAATCTTGATGGTGTGCACAAGGAAATTATTTAAATCCTCAATTAAATAGAATATGATTTAAATTTGGTAATTTCTTTATAGGAAAAGACTCCCATAAATTAGGCAACAAT
Source organism: Salvia splendens (assembly GCF_004379255.2). Lineage (NCBI taxonomy): Eukaryota > Viridiplantae > Streptophyta > Magnoliopsida > Lamiales > Lamiaceae > Salvia > Salvia splendens. The sequence goes on from NC_056046.1 coordinate 24,407,073, forward strand.
AAAATAGATTTCCCCCAAGGAAATTAAGCTAAAAAAAGTGTGGGATGGAGACACAATAGAAGGAAAATATTCACATCCCCGGTTAATTTGTCTTAGGTATTAATTTGGTATTGAATAAAGGAAATTGCACAAAATAGGAAACAAATATATTCTCCTCTACAAATAGGGGGGCCGAAAATTGGCTTAATTAGCCACAAGGAAATAATGCAACTCTTAATTTAATTGGGGTGAGGGAATAAAATGTGGCAAGATTTAATTGGATTTAAAATAAATGAAGGAATCAACAAGGTATCAATTTTATCAAAGAAACTAATTCATCCTCTTAATTCAAGTAGAGGATATCCGAAACTCACAAAAATAATAGGTTAGAGTTCGAGTTTCATGTAGCACAATTTAGGAATAATTTGATTTGGATTTAATTTGGATGAATATCCCAAAACAATTAATTAAATCCAAGAAAATTTCCAATAATTGGAGGGGCCGACAATAACCACTTTATTTGGCTAGAACAAGATGCATGATCTTTATTTAAATTGATTTCCCACATTAAATATAACTAGCACTTCCTTCCAATTTCCCCATGACGATTTATTCCACATAATCAAACTCAATCACGTAGCAACAATTTAAATTTCATAAATGAAATTTCCAATCGACATATCTTAAATAAAAGTCACAAAATTTGGGATGTTACAGCAATGGATGCATGCCTATTTATAGGCCAAGTCCACCCGCAGGGGTTGCTGGAGTCAACAAACATAATGTCTGTCATCAAGGCCATTGACCGTAACCGCCGGGGGTTACTGACTGGTGCACTAGCCGTTGGGAGCTTTAAGAGATACGATGCATCTAGACATACTACACGACGGGAAACACCATGGACCGTCGGGGTCCATCGGGGACCTTTTGTCTCCCGTTATGCATCGGGGTCCAGCAGGGACCTGACGTGGACCGGGACCACCATGAGTCGGGGTCCGTCAGGGATAATGTGGAGTTTGAGGTGGTCTAAAAGGAACAGCCGGGGCTTGAACCACGCTCAACGACCAGCTCCACAGAACAACCCAAAGAACACCCAAATATCAATTGCCAAGATCCAAGGCACACGACACACGGCACACGGGGCACGGGTCACGGTGCGTAGCTCGCGGGCGGGAGGCGGCGGCTCGCGCGTGTGTGCTCTGTCACCCATCTTATTCCACGATAATTATTACACATAATAATTCATCTTATTAAATACTTCATCAAAGAAGTTTATCATCCCCGATGTGGGATAATTAACACTTAGTTAATTAATCCCTTAGTTTTTTTTCTCATAGCTCATTTCTAGCTTTATTGTGACTAACTTTAATATATTATTTCTCACTCACCGAGAATTGGATTTGAGAAAATGAATATGCTACGGTCATCTACTCGGAACTTAGATCGACGCTATTGCATTTAATTTTACAAAATTAAATGTCTTGTAACATTTATTTTTAGTCAAGTCGTCTGACCAAGCACGATTCCAACAATCCCCCACATGAGTGGAAATTACCAAATGCATATGTATGCAGACACAAGCTCAACCCTCAAGAGGTATGTAAGCATAAGGATAGGTAGTTTTTGACTTTGAACCATCCATAGTCAACACCATGGGATACATAGGCGGACTAGTAGCGCGATGCTTTGAACTATTCCTCCACGGCGTGCACCGAGACAATGATGTTAACACATAAACACCTCAACCTCATCTGTTCTCACGTTTTGTGTCCATTTCAGACCTTGGATACCACTTTGGATTCATAAGTGTATTGTTTGAAGCGACCCCACTTCACACTTACATAGGTGATTACTTGTTAAGTATCTTGCCATACTGGGTCTCCTTTAGGGATCATTAAAAGTCATAGACTTAACCTCTTCACTAGGCAAGTTTTTTCAACACTCTATTACTCTCTAGGGAATAGATGTAGATGAGTGTTCACACGAATTATCACAGCTTAGTTTTCCCATTGAACCAAGTTCTTGGGATCTCCAGTCATCATGGTTAGGTTACCACTATGACAATTCTTTAGTTGTGGATTTCAAACCATTCCCTCTAGCAATTTATTCATTTGATCACGATTTAACCCTTTGGTTAGCGGATCCGCTTGATTATCCAATGACTTCACGTAGTCAATTGTAATCACCTCTGTTGTGATCAAATGTCTCACAGTATTATGTCGTCGACGAATGTGTCGAGGCTTACAATTGTACAAGCCATTGTTTGCCCTCCCAATAGCGGCTTGGCTATCACAGTAAATTAACACTGGAGGCACGGGCTTTGACCAACATGGAATATCTTTAAGGATGTTTTTAAGCCATTCAGCTTGTTCTGCAGCTTTATTTAAAGCTATGAATTCTGATTCCATGGTGGATCGGGCAATACATGTCTGTTTCGTGGATTTCCACGAGACAGCACCACCCCCAATGGTAAAGACATATCCACTTGTCGAAAGTGAGTCTTTGTTATAGGATACCCAGTTTGCATCGCAGTACCCTTCAAGTACCGGGGGGTATCTCGAAAAGTGTAGCCAATGATTTTGAGTATACTTGAGATACCTCAAAACTCTTACAAGAGCTTTCCAATGCTCTTTGCCTGGATTGCTCGTATAACGGCTCAACTTGTTCACAGAGCAAGCAATATCAGGTCGAGTGCAATTAGTAAGATACATAATGCATCCAATGACCCGTGCATAATCTTCTTGTGCAACGGGCTCACCCCTGTTCTTGTTCAAGTGAACATTGAGCTCTATAGGCGTTTTAGCCGGGATGCCATCATATGCGTTGAACCTCTTTAATACTTTCTCAACATAATGAGATTGTATTAAGGTGATTCCTTCGGATGTTCTTAGAATTTTCATTCCAAGAATTACATCGTCTTTTGAGAATTGTGTTTATCGTTTGTCAGTTGACAAGCAAGACCAATTTAGACTTGGTAGTAATAATTGGGATGCTTGTGGTGTTGAATATACGAATGCACATATGGTTCGATATAATTGTGTACTTATTGTTGGAGACAATATTGTGCAAATTATTTGAACGTGTTGTTTTATCTTTGGGGGCAATACGCCATTCCGTGAGCACTAGCCGGGGCGTAATTTGTCTTGCGGAAAGAGGGCTTTCCTCGACTCGACTTATAAATTTGGTTTGCTTTATTTCCATTGTAATTTTCATTCCTCTTTTTGTTGCAAAGTTTCCTTTCGATTGTAATAGTTAGAGTACCGCCTGTACACGGCTTGAGAATTTCTTCCCATTATTTCTAACACAAGCGGGGCTTGAACCACGCTCAACGACCAGCTCCACAGAACAACCCAAAGACCACCCAAATACCAATTGCCAAGATCCAAGGCACACGACAATAATTCATCTTATTAAATACTTCATCAAAGAATAATTATTACACAGAATAATTCATCTTATTAAATACTTCATCAAAGAAGTTTATCATCTCCGATGTGGGATAATTAACACTTAGTTAATTAATCCCTTAGTTTTTTTTTCTCATAGCTCATTTCTAGCTTTATTGTGACTAACTTTAATATATTATTTCTCATTCACTGGGAATCGGATTTGAGAAAATGAATATGCTACGGTCATCTACTCGTAACTTAGATCGAGGCTATTGCATTTAATTTCACAAAATTAAATGTCTTGTAACATTTATTATTAGTCAAAGTCGTTTGACCAAACACGATTCCAACAATTTTGTCACAAGTTTCCACAATAAAAGTCCTATTTGATTTTGACACAAGTTTTAAGAAATGTAATGAAAAGTTAGGTGAATAAGTTAGTGGAATGTGGGTCACATTTACATATATTTTTATAATAAAATGTGAGTGTAATAAGTTGGTGGAATGTATTCTAGTTACCATTTATGGTTAAAAAGTGAAATATGACTCTTATTGTGGAACGAACAGAATGGCAAAATAAGACTCTTATTGTGGAACGGACGGAATGGCAAAATAAGACTCTTATTGTGTGACGGATGGAGTAATTATTAATAATTTTCAATAGTTTAAATCTAAGATTTTAAATTTTATTTTATAGAACTGTCTATTTTTAAAAAAAATGAAAGTTGTGTGAGCCGTCATATTGTTTAGAGATCCCCCATAACTGTGCTAAGGGAAAAGGGCAAAGCACACATTTATGTGCTTAAGACGTTAAGCACGTCTCCAAGCATGTGGTTGATGCATGTGTATCATGCATAAGCGTGTCAATTCATGCATTTTTTTAATTTCAAAATCTGGATATATATAACAAAAGTAATATCCGCTGTTGGAATCAATACCCGGTCAAAGGATTTTGACTAATTATAATTTCAACGAGATATTTAATTTTGTAAAATTAAATGATACAACGTTTATCTACGTTCGAAAAAAAAAAACGTTTATCTACGTTCGGAGTAGATGACCGTGGTATATTCATTTTCTCAAATCCGATTCCCGGTGAGTGAGAAATAATGGATTAAAGTTGTGCAAAATTGCAAACTAAGTAAATGAGCTATGAGAGAACCCATGAGATTAATTAAGAGAGTTAATTATCTCACATTGGAAGTTACAACCTTATTAATCAAGTATTTAATAGGAAGAATTATTCCATGTATTAATTATAGTGGACTAAGATGGGCTATAGAACCCACACGCGCGCGCCGCTTCCTGCCACGCTGCGAGCCTCGAGCCCGTGCTGGTGTCCTTGGACTTGGATCTTGGAAATTGGAAATTGGGTGGTCTTTGGGCCTGGTCATGTGGCGTTCGAGTTTAGGCTAGTCATTTCATGCATTTCACACACATTCAAAAGCATCCTTTGCATCATAAGCTCTCTCTCTCTCTCTCTCTCTCTGCATTGTCTTTTTCTCGAAGCTCTATTCTCTTCTCCATCCAGTTCACCGGAACTCTGTTGATAGCGGTGCTGCTTTACCAGAGAGGTAGTTGTTTTATCTTTGGGGATGAAACGCCAATCCGAGAGCACTACCCGGGCGTATCTCATCTTGCGGAAAGAGGACTCCTCGACTCGGCTAACAACTTGTTCACAGTTTACTGTTTCTTTTCAGTTGTAATTTGGTTTCTGTTTTTCCATTCTGTATCCCTTCTTTTGGTTTGTATTATTCCCGGTTTTTATCTTTTGTAATCCAGAAACCAACAATCGCAAGACGAGGTATAACTTGCATTTGAAGGAATTTGGACTTTCGAAACCTTAAGACCTTTGCTGGAGATGTCGACTGAATCCAACACTGCTGCTGCCACCACTCCGGCCACCACCGCCGCTGCCGTCTCTTCCACCATGTCGACCAGTGCACCGGTCAACATGTCATCGATTCCCTCGATGATGTGAACCCCCGGTTCATTCCATCTTCATCAATAACCCCTTAGGAGTTTATTAACCCCTTTGGGCACACTGGCAGATCCACCTCGAGTGGATCGGTTGGTTCCACTTTTAGTGGTTCCATCGGATCCTTTATTGGATCGAGTGTTGGGGCCTTCGGGTCTTACACGGGTGCTGGTTCCTTCGGGTCCGGTACGACCATGGTGGGCTCTATGCCCAACATGAATGGCGGGGGCTCTATGCTCAACCAAAATGTTGGTCCCTTCGGGGGCAACGGGATCGGTTCCTTTCATGGACCAAGCGCGGCACTTTTGGCACCAAGAAAGTTTGGAGGATCTGACTTCATGAGGTGGTACAAAAAGATGTTGTTCTACTTGACAACATTGGGCGTCGCCAACTTCCTCACGAAAAATAAGCCGCCGGCGCCAAGTGATCAAGAAATAAGGATCGAAGTCATGGCGGACTATGAAGCTTGGCAAAAAGGAGATTATCTTTGTAAAAATTTCATTCTAAGTGCTTTAGATGATAGTTTGTACAATGTATACTCTATTGTAACCACATCGAAAGAGACGTGGGAAAGCCATGAAAAGAAGTATAATATCGACAGTGCAGGTACTGAGAATGTTGTAGTAGCCAAATTCTTGGACTATAAAATGGTCGACTCTCGACCTGTCATGGAACAAGTTCAAGAGTTCCAAATGATCATCCACTGACTCATGGCTGAAGGGATGACCTTGCCCGACAACTTTACAAGGTGCACGATCATCGAGAAACTTTCTCCTAGTCAGAAGGACTTCAAGAGCTACCTCAAGCACAAGCGAAAGATGATGACTCTCGAAGACTTGGTTGTGAAATTGCGCATTGAAGCTGATGTGCGCAAAACCAATCAAACGGCTAAGGGTTATAGCCCACTTGAAGCCAAAGCCAACCTGTTGGAGCGGGGCGGTCCCTCCAACAAATGCCCTCGGCCAAGTCGTCCAAATGAAAAGGACAAAGGGAAGGGCAAGTAGCCCGCTAAGAAGTTTGAAGGCGACTGCTACAAATGTGCCAAACTTGGCCAATTTGCCAAAGACTGCCGCAGCAAGAAGAAGAAGAAGCCGGTTGCCCACGTCGTTGAGAAGGGGTTCAAAGTCTGGGAAGAAAGTGACCTCATTGCTATGATCACTGAAGAAGTTAACCTTGTTGATAACAAGGGTGGATGGTACATTGACACCGGCGCTACTGCTCATGTCTCCTCAGACAAAAGTAAGTTTGCCTCCTACACTGCTGTTGAAGGGATGAAGATTAATATGGGGAATCAAGCATCATCTGAAGTCCTCGGCATTTGAAATGTGATCCTCATGATGACGTACGGCGTCACCATCACTTTGAAGGATGTGCTGCATGTCCCGGACATCCGCAAGAACCTAGTGTCAGGATAAATACTAGTTAATAAGGGGTTTAAACTTGTATTTGAGTCTGATAGGTTCGCATTGTATAAGTTTGGGAAGTCCCTCGGAAAAAGGTTATGTAACCGATGGACTTTTCAAGCTTAGTGTGGCTACACGCCTTGTCTCAAAGCCTTTGTCTAATAATAATAAAGCATCTACTTCCTCTTACTTGATTGAATGTTCAAATTTGTTGCATTGTAGATTGAGACATGTAAATTCAAAAGCCATTAAAATATTAGAAAATTTAGATTTACTAAAGGCAAATGAAGTGGATACTCAAGACAAATGTGAAATATGTCTTGAAGCAAAAATGACTAAGTTACCGTTTCACTATGTTGAACAGAAAACAAAACCCCTTGAATTAATTCACACGGATGTATGTGATTTAAAGTTGGTGCAAACTAGAGCTGGTAAAAAGTACTTTATCACTTTTATAGATGATTGCACAAGATATTTCTATGTTTATATTTTAAGAAGTAAAGATGAAGCAATTGAAGCATTCAAAAATTATAAGAACGAAGTTGAGAATCAACTTGGTTGTAAAATCAAAGTGATTCGAAGTGATAGAGGAGGCGAATATGTAGCCCCGTTTGAGGAGTTATGCAACGCAAGTAGTATAATTCATCAAACAACTGCTCCATACACACCACAATCTAATGGTGTTGCAGAATGCAAAAATCAAACTCTAAAAGAGATTATGAATGCGCTGCTACTAAGTTCAGGATTACCCCATAACATGTGGGGGGATGCTATCTTGACAGCCAACTATATCCTAAATAAAATCCACTCAAAGGAAAGGACATCACTCCTTATGAGTTGTGGAAAGGAAGGAAACCATCCTACAAATACATCAAAGTGTGGAGGTGTTTGGCGAAAGTGATGGTTCCCAGCCTAAAGAAGTTACAATTGGCCACAAAACAGTTGATTGTATCTTCATTGGATATGCACTTAATAGTAGTGCATATCGATTTGTTGTTCACAAGTCTGAAATATCGACTATTACAGTAGGAACAACAATCGAGTCAAGTCATGTCGTATTTCTAGAAAATACATTTCCCTGCAAAGACAAAGAAGAGGTCACAACCAATTCTGAAACGAGAATTGAAGATGAAGCCACTAGTTCTAAATCAGCGAAAGCGAGCAAGGCCTGATCCAAGTAAGGAAGTACTAAGACGTGGTAGTAGGGTCAGAACACTAAAATCATTTGGTCCTGACTATATTGCTTTTGTGTTGGATGAAGAACCAACGTCAATAAAAGTAGCCTTTGCTAGCCCAGACGGTTTACATTGGAGAGAAGCTGTTCAAAGCGAAATTGACTCAATTTTGCTAAACCACACTTGGGTGTTGGTTGATCTACCCGAAGGTGCTAAACCTTTAGGGTGCAAATGAGTACTCAAAAGAAAATTTAAGGCCGATGGAACAATGGATAAATATAAAGCCCGACTGGTGGTAAAGGGTTTTAAAGAAAAGAAAGGACATGACTTCTTCGATACCTATCCGAGTGCTTCTCACGATTGCTGCACTGCACAATCTTGAGATTCATCAAATGGGTGTTAAGACTGCGTTTCTAAATGGTGAATTAGAAGATGAAACCTATATGGAACAACTTGAAGGGTTTGTAGTACCTAGACAAGAGAAAAATGTATGCAAACTAGTAAAGTCCCTATATGGATTGAAACAAGCGTCGTTGCAATGACACTTGAAATTTGATAATGTGATGTTATCAAATGGGTTTAAAATCAACGAATGCGACAAATGTGTCTATATTAAGAACACTGATAACGGATAAGTTATAGTGTGTCTTTACGTTGATGACATGTTAACCATAGGTAGTAACACTCAAGTGATTAACGAGACCAAAATCATGTTAAAAAGAAACTTTGACATGAAAGACATGGGTCTAGCCGATGTAATTCTTTGAATGCAAATTCTAAGAACATCTGATGAAATCATCTTAACCCAATCTCATTATGTTGAGAAAATATTGAAGAAATTCAATGCCTATGACTGCGTGCCGGTTAAGACTCCAATTGAACTCGACGTTCACTTGAGCAAAAACAAAGGCGAATCCGTTGCATGGGTCATTGAGTGCATTATGTATTTGACTAATTGCACTCGACCGGATATTGCTTGTGCCGTGAACAAGTTGAGTCGTTACACGAGTAATCCAAGCAAAGAGCATTGGAGAGCTCTAGTAAGAGTTTTGAGATATCTAAAACATACTCAAAATCATGGGCTACACTTTTCGAGATACCCCCAGGTACTTGAAGGGTATTGTGATGCAAATTGGATATCCGACAATAAGGACTCACTTTCAACAAATGGATACGTCTTTACTATTGGGGGTAGTGCTGTCTCGTGGAAATCCATGAAATAGACATGCATAGCCCGATCAACCATGAATTGGAATTAATAGCTTTGGATAAAGCTGGTGAAGAAGCCGAATGGCTTAAGAACTTCCTTGGAGATATTCCATGTTGGTCTAAACCAGTGTCTCCAGTGTTGATTCACTGTGATAGCCAAGCAGCTATTGGAAGGGCAAATAATGGCTTCTACAACGGTAAGTCTCGACATATTCGTCGACGACATAATACTGAGAGACATTTGATCACAACAGGGGTGATTACAATTGACTATGTGAAGTCAATAGATAATCTAGCGGATCCGCTAACCAAAAATGAAATAGTTTCTAGAGGGAATGAGTTTCAAATCCACAAACTAAAGAATTGTCATAGTGGTAACCCAATGGGTAAACTAAGCTATGAGAGTTCGTGTGAAACACTCATCTATATCTATTCCCTAGAGTGTTTGAAAAACCTTTCCTAGTGGTGAGGATAAGTCTATAACTTTTAATGATTCCTAAGGATCTCAAGGAGATTAAGTTCTCGAGGAGACCGAGTAGGGCAACATACTCGACTAGAAATCACCTATGTAAGTGTGAAGTGTTGCCGCTTCAAATAAACACACTTATGAATCCAAAGTGGTGTCCAAGGCTGCAAATGACACAAAACGTGAGAACGGATGAGGTTGAGGTATTTAAGTGTTAACAACATTGTCTCGGTGCACGCAGTGGATGAATAGTTTAAAGCATCACGTTGCAAGGCCGCCAGTGTATCCGATGACGTTGACTATGGATGGTTCAAAGCTAAAAACTACATATCCTTATGCTTATATACCTATCGAGGGTTGAGCTTGTGTCTGCATGCATATGCATTGGCTATTTCCACTCATGTGGGGGATTGTTGGAATCTATGCCCGGTCAAATGATTTTGACCAATTATAATTTCAACGAGACATTTAATTTTTTGAAATTAAATGATACAGCGTTGATCTATGTTCGAAGTAGATGACCGTGGTATATTCATTTTCTCAAATCCGATTCCCGGTGAGTGAGAAATAATGGATTAAAGTTGTGAAAATTGCAAACTACTTAAATGAGCTATGAGAGAAGTCATGTGATTAATTAAGAGAGTTAATTATCCCACATTGGAAGTTACAGCCTTATTAATCAAGTATTTAATAAGAAGAATTATTTCATGTAATAATTATAGTGGACTAAGATGGGCTATAGAACCCACATGCGCACGCCGCCGCCGCCCACCACGCCGCGAGCCCGAGCCCGTGCCCGTGTCCTTGTCCTTGGATCTTGGCAATTGGTATTTGGGTGGTCTTTAGACTGTTTTTTGGGCCTGGTCGTGTGGCTTGGTGCTTGGGTTCGACCCTAGGCTGGTCTAGTTCTTTTTAGACCACCACCGTTTCCACGTCAGCAAGCCAAGCGGGATGACACATCTTCAGTATGACGCGGTAAAGCCAACGTGGCTGACACGTGATAAGTCCACGTCGGGAATGAACCTAGACAACCTCTCAGCTCTGGTAACGCCTTGTAATGGTCGGCGGTTACAGCCTCGCAATTATGACAACTATCATGGTTGTTGACTCCCTGCAGTGGACTGAGTATATAAATAGGCTAGTCATTTCATGCATTCCACACACATTCAAAAGCATCCTTTGCATCATAAGCTCTCTCTCTCCATTGTCTTTCTGTTGAAGCTTTGCCCTCTCCTCCATCCAGTTCGCCGGAGCTCTGCTGGTAGCGGTGCTGCTTCACTAAAGACATAGTCGTTTTATCTTTGGGGACGAAACGTCAATCCGAGAGCACTACCGGGGCGTATCTCGTCTTGCGCAAAGAGGACTCCTCGACTCGCTAACAACTTGTTCACGGTTTACTGTTTCTTTTCATTTGTAATTTTGTTTCAGGTTTTCCATTCAATATTTCTTCTTTTGGGTTATATTACGCCCGATTTTTATCTCTTGTAATCCAGAAACCAACATCCACAAATCTATATTTTGCAATGATTGATTTTTTTCACATTATTATTTTGCTTATGCAACTCGTGCGTGAGCAGACACAACAAAGATAATGTAACACCATCACTCGATTGGTATCACAAGTACTCATACAAATTTTGTTTTAAAATAAATACATTACCTACACTATTAAATATTCCCTCTATCGATACACATTCTTTCTTTTTTAGTCCGTCCATAAAAATATGCACTTTCTAATTTTAGAAACTCTTCTCATTAATAAGGTGAGACTCATTCTTCACTAACAATATATTAATTTTTTTTTTCTATTTCTTCATTTCTTTACCAATTATGCATTAAAATTCATGCTAATCAAAAGTGCATACTTTTGTAGGACGGGAGAGTATTAAACGTTGCAACGGATTTTTCTCAGTTTGTAGTAATTCTTTTTCTAGTTTCTGGATATGCATATTTTCTTTATACATTGATTATTTACACTCTTTCATTATTCTAATAAACATAGTTTTCTATATTCTTTAGTTTCCTCAACCTTTTGTTATTATCAGCTTATGCCATCATATAATAACTTATAGCTTTATATATTCCGAATTTACTAGTATTTATTTTTATTACGTGTCCTAATATTGCCAAATTCACATAAAAATATTCATTCATTTAGTTCTCAATTATTCGCGAGTATCACATAATCAACATTATACAATGTCATCATTATACCATGTCTTGTCATGTTCCCAATATTTTGTACCACAAATCCTCATAATTCTTTTAATTAACATTAAATCACTTATTTTTATATTTTCTTTATGTACTTACTTACAAGATACGTATTTACATATGATCCCTTAATTTATTCAATTAGTCAATTTTTTTTATTAACTTATTTATTTATTATTTTTTTTTAATAACTAACTTATTCTTATCTTATAAGCATATCACTTTCCGCAATCCGCAATTTGTCTTATTTCATGTTTCTATATCCAAGGACATGTATTAGTCTTTTATAACTTTATACCACAATTTTATCTCCACACCAACACAGACAAATCATAAACATCATCACATTTCAAAATACATATAGAGATCACCAAGGTACTCACATATCAAGACACTCATTAAGTGCTTAGTGACAGACAAGGGAACGCATACCAGATAAGAAACAGATACAGACGCGGGTTTTGTCTTCGAGAGGACCACGCACACACCACCTATTTAGAGTACAGACATATAATCCTAGGAACAGGCCACCCATAGGGTGCATATCATACAGATCAGATAACAGATAATACATGATTCTCGCTTCAGTTATCCAGAAGACGAGTGATCACATATAATGTAGCGTTGTTGTCCTATGACATGCCAATTGTACCCACATAACACACTCAGACACAGGGCGTAAACACAGTCAAGTATACATATTTTCAGATGAATAAATTATTTTCAACAATTTCCAGCGTAGCACATCAATAACTTAATTTCGCATAACATCGTATCAAGTGAGTGGATTAAATTCCAACTCTTTCAATACTATTCCTCCGTCCTGATTAAGATGACACATTTCTTGGTCGGCATGAGATTTTAGGAGTTATTGGTTAATGTGTTTAATTGTAGAGAAAAAATGTGGATGTAAGTATTAAAATAGAGAGAGAAAATAGATGAATATAATAGGAGTGAGAAAAAGTGGTGGAGTATATTAATTGGACAGAAGAAAGTTTCATAAAAATGAAATATGTAATCTTATGTGAGACAAACTAAAAAAGAAACTTTGTCATCTTAAATGGGACTGGGGGAGTACCAAATATCCGAAATGCACATATTTCATGTCATATTGTAATCATATTCGTTTATATCTCGCCAGCACATTTCATTTATTACATTCTCCTTAACACTTATTTCCGCATTTCTCTCGCCATCTTTGCATTCATAATCATATTAATTTCACATAATCATTTTCATTTTCTATTGCCATCATGTCATCGTATTCATGCCATTTCTTCACAGAACTTTCATATTAAATTAATGAATATCATATAAATTCATGCCTTTCACATTATAAACCTAATTAAGCATAACATTTACATATATTTATATTTATTCATAATTTAACACATTGCCTTAATTAAAAAGATGAAAGACTATAGAGAGCTCGTACGCTTATGAACATAAGCCTATTTCACTTGGTCGACTCGCTTCCTTCTAGGTCAATTCCTTTATTCGATTCACACTATAGGCTCAATTGCTTGATTTGCATAATATAAATATCGTAACTATTAGTAACTATACACTAATCTATACTAATATAAAATGAGAGTTGTCTTGAACCTTAAGAAATATCATTTTGGCGAGAAAGTTGTCTATTGGTTGAGATTAATTAATTAATTAAAATGTAGAGATTTATATTTATCCAATCTGATTAGGGTATATAAGTTAAAATATAAAATAATGGGCCTTGTTTGATAGTAAAGTTCGGATTTATCAAGTAGCATTGGTTTACAAATGAGATAAATTATTTTGTTTTATGTGATAAATAAATATTAATTGAGTTTTGGTATATATATTATATGAATAAAATAAATATTTAAATTCTATCTATGATATGTTAGCTTATGGAGCCTTTAAATTTGGATTTAATTGTACAAAAATATCTTCATAAAATCTCAATCAAATGGAAAGGAGAAAATTTTTGAGGACAATAATTTAAGTTTTTATCATGATTGAAATTTTAATATAGATTAATTAACCCACCCACTTGGGGGTTATTTAACACATCAAAGCATAAAAAATGAGGCGGTTCGGAAAACTAACACGAGCTAAATACATAATTTAATTTATATACCAAACATCAAGTAACTATTATTATCCTAACATAGCTACAAAACGGATATTACGTAATAGAAATTATGTCTAATTTCATTTTCCTTTAATAATTACGTTTAATGATCCTTTTAAGGTTTATTATTAACTTGTAGAAAGTTTAATTGCGATAATTGGATTTAAATGATAGATGGTTTAACAATATTTCTAAACCTCAGTTAATTACCTGAGTTTCTGTGTTTATTATTGCATTTAAAATTTCTAATTACTATGATTGTAATATCCCTAACCTAAAACATGCATTTAAATTAGGCTGGCAATTTTCGACACGACACGATAATCCGACACGAATCCGCACGAAATTATTGGGTTGGGGTCAAGTCTTATTGGATCCGTGTCCTTATCGGGTTGACCCATTAAGAACCCGATAATTTCGGGTTGGGTTCGGGTCGGATGCGGGTTGGATACGGGTAACCCATTAAGAAATAATATTATTATTTTTATTATTATTTAAAAAAATATATATTACTTTAATGTTTTAATTTCTTATAAATTAGGTTTAAATGGTATAAAATGAATTTTAATTGTGTAAATTAGGTTAAAAATTAAGGTTTAATCGTGTAATATTTGGTTTTAATCGTGTAATATCAGGTTCGGGTTGTTATCGTGTCGTGTCAACCCATATTATATCGTGTCGATAACGGGTTCGTATCGGGTGCGGGTCGTGTTCGGATTTGAAGGTTGCAGGTCGGGTTCATGTTCGGATTTACAGTTTCCTTAACAGGTCGGGTTCAGGTTAGACCTTATTGGGTTGGGTCATTATCAGGTTGACCCGATAACGACCCAATCGCACGATTTGCCAGCCCTAATTTAAATCATTACATATTATATTTTTATTTGCTGATAAATATACTAAAGAGATATTCCATAAGAGTTTCAATAATCATAAACTATATATAATAATTATTTTAACTATTAATTATAATAATTAAAATTAATTGTGATAATTTAGGTAATGAACAGGACGTACATATATGAAGAATATACATAGTACTTTTATTTAGTCATGGAGTGATATATCAAACAAATATATATATATATATATATATATATATATATAGTTGTGATCAATGTCGAACCAATTTTAAAGACCGAACTAGAGACCAAATCTCATCCACCCATTAATCACATCTAATGGTTATTAAAAATTAAAACTTATCTACTTTTTTTATTCAATCAAATTGCCAAAAGGGTAGTTTTGGAATTAGGGGAGAAGGAGATAAACTATCGCTGCTCTTCGGATTCATTCTTTTCAGAAAAGCTGTGAATGAGGAGCTTCGATCTTGATCTGCTACGGGAGGATTTGCTTTTTCCGGTGGAGTAGTATGACGACGACGGCGTTAACGGCGGTATCCAATCACGCCGCTGCTCCAGCCGCCATAGTTTCCGGCCTGCTGTCAACACACCCAGGTGGTGCTGCTCCCCGAACTCAGCCTACTCCGAGGTGGAGCCGTCGTCTCCGCCGTTACGCTTCCCTCTACTGTCGCCGGCTTCGCTACCGTGCAATTCTCCTCTTTCTCTCGTTTCACCCCACCAAAACAAGCCCCAAATTCCTTTCTGTCTCTCTCCCAATTTCTTACTTCCTTCATCAAATTCTTCTTCCAAAGTTCAACATCAACGTCCCTCTTCTCTAAACAAAACTAGAAGTCTGTCTCTCTCTACTCCTAACTGCAAAAATCTCATCTCTCTTCTTCTTCTTCTTCTACCGACGCAGCCCCAATTCCCTCTCGGTTTCTCTTGGATTTGGAGTTGAAAGAAAGTGGCATAACTTGTAGTTATGGGAAGACTTACAGATTATTGTTTCTCGAAATTGTTGCGTTGAAAGTAAACTGAATTTGTTCCTAATCTTCGTGTGGTAAAGATCATGGAAAAAAATTCCTCAATTGAAAAGAGTGGCTGATTTTGATTTTGCATATTTAGTTGTTATGCATATTTCTTACGGGAAATTGTATACAGTGGAAAATATAATACTACTAGGGGGAATTGCTCGAACAAGAAATGCATATATTGTCTGGTCTGGTTTGATATTGGACAATTTTCGGTGGAAATCGTCGCGGTAGATTGAAAGAATTTCTGAGTGGAGAAGAATAGATGGAGTATATGCATAGTTTGCGAAGAATTATAATTGTAATGAACAAAATAACGTACTTGATGAAGTTATAATTTCAAGTAATGAAGTAATATGAACTGAACTGTGTTATATGCATCGTTTGCGAAGGATTATAGTTGTAATGAACTAAATAACGTAATTGATGAAGTTACGACCACATGTAATGAAGTAATTTGAACTACCTTGAACTTTAATTGGGTTATTACTTCAGTCCATTACCTTATTAAATGAGGTTATAACTTCATCAACATTGACATACATCATAATAAAGAATAAATACTTCATTTTGAAAACACATCACAAAGTCTATTCGCTTTAAATTTTGTAAAAAGGTTAAACAAATTCAAATTCAAAGTGGAATGAAGTAATAATCTACTGGAATGAAGTAATTAACTATTGGAATGAAGTAATAAATCTATTGGATGAAGTAATACTATAAATGAAGTAATACACGCCTCTGTCATTAGGTATTGCTCTGTTGTCACTTTGGTAATTGAATTATGCAATTCCCTTGGTGTACAAAATAGGTAACAGTTTTATTCAACTTGTATTGTTATTGGCTACGAATTTGGAGAAAAAAATATAAAAATCATCGTTATTTAGATTTCTATATTACTTCATTCAACTAGACTATTACTTCATTCAGTTACATTATTACTTCATTCACCTAGATTATTACTACTTCATTATTTAACTATCTATATTACTTCATTTGACTAGATCACTACTTCATTTTATTCTATTCTATTATCTCATTCAAATATTTTTATCACTTCATTCGACTAGGTTATTACATTAAGGGATTCTTGAGCATATGAGGAAGAATGATCACTACTTCATTCATATGTGCATTTATTTCATTCAACAAGTATACCACTTCATCACAATAGGATTTTACTTCATTGAACTTCAATTGGGTTATTACTTCAGTCCATTATCTTATTAAATGAGGTTATAGCTTCATCAACATTGACATACATAATAATAAAGAGTAAATACTTCATTTTGAAAACACTTCACACTGTCTATTCGCTTTAAATTTTATAAAAAGGTTAAACAAATTCAAATTCAAAGTGGAATGAAGTAATAATATACTGGAATGAAGTAATTAACTATTGGAATGAAGTAATAAATCTACTGGATGAAGTAATAAACTAAAAATGTAATTTGACAAAAATACACTCGGTTGAAGTAATTTGGCTACCTAATGAATGCGAAAATTTTCACTACATCATCTCATCTCATCTCATCCATTAAAAATGCATATATTGCTTGATTCGGGCTAGAGAAGCTTCGAGAACAATTTATCATCATCCGGTTTGATTTAGAAGGATTTCTGGTGGAAATCGTCGCTGTAGATTGAAGGAATTTTGGGGAGTGGAGAAGAACAGTTGGAGAACTGTGTTGTATGTATAGTTTGCGAAGAATTAATATTGTAATGAACTAAATAACACACTTGATGAAGTTATAACCTCAAATAATGAAGTGATATGAACATAATTGTATTATATGCATAGTTTGTGAAGAATTATAATTTTAATGAACTAAATAACGCACTTGATGGAGTAATAACATCAAGTAATGAAGTAATATGAATTGAACCGTGTTGTATGCATAGTTTGCGAAAAATTATATTTGTAATGAACTAAATAACGTACTTGATGAAGTTATAACCACATGTAATGAAGTAATTAACCACTGAAATGAAGTATCAAAACTACTGGAATGAAGTAACAAATTACAAACAAATAAATGTATCATTATATTGTCAGAAAACAAATAAATGAAGTAATAAATTACAAACTAATAGATGAAGTGATGGAACTATCTGAATTAAGTAATAGCTTGGTTAAATGAATTAATATATAATGAATGAATAATATTAGAAATGAAAAGAACCAAATGACTATTAATATTGACGTATAACATATTGTACTAATAAATTGAAAAATACCAGTGTAGAACTTATTTCCAGTAGGTATTACTTCATTTTAGTAGGTGTTTACTTCATTCCAATAGGTTTATTACTACAATCCAGTACGTAATAAATTGAAAATGAATATATTTTTACTTCATTCTAGTACGTTTATACTTCATTCAAGTAAGTGTATTACTTCATTCCATCCATTACGTAATAAATTGGAAATGAATATATTTTTACTTTATTCCAGTAGGTTTATTACTTCATTCAAATGTGTCATTACTTAATTCAAATAGGATTTTAGTTCATTCCAATAGGTTTTCACATGATTCAACACATGTTTATTTCAAATTCATTGAATTTTTTTTACTTTATTCACCGTAAATAATAGCACAATTTATTCCAGTAGGTTTATTACTAAATTCCAAAAAGTTAATACTTCATTATACTAGGTTTTTACTTCATCCAGTAGGACTCCAAATTCTTCTACAAATACTTCGTTTCTGCAGTGTCCACGGAAGAGCCTTCAGCTTCAGAAAACCAAAACTCTGCCCCAATAATTGAACAAATGGATTGACTAGGAATGTAAGTTACGAAGTAAAGACTGAGTAAGCTTCTAAAGCTGGATCCTTTAAGGAATTTCTCCTACAGACAACAAAAAGATAAGTTATTAAGCTCCAAAGAGATCAATGAAAAAATCAATATCATCGTTACATCGTTTTCTACTCTGTTAATCGCAACATGGAAAGTACAGAACAAACAACATGAAACAACTAGCGACAACAACAGGAAGAAGAGGGAGAACATACTCGGAAGAAATGATTTGCTCAAACAATATCTTCATCATATCAAGTGTACGCTTCATTCTCAAAAGATTTCTCGTGTTACTCCTGATCGTGCGCACGCAATCAGATCTAACATCGTTATCTATCATCACTGGCAGCACAGATACTGATTTTGAAGCCACCACAAGATCCTTCACCTGAAATGAATAGTACAAGAAATTCTGCAACCATGTCGAACAATACAATACCAATCATACATCGCCTATCATAGTCATATATATATCGCGAATCAACGACTACCTTCAAGGACATATGATTATGGAGCAAAAACATACTCCACATACCAAGAGAGATCAAACCTTACATTACATCTGTTCAATTATGGATGGTGGCTGGTACGACAGATCTGCCACTATGGTGAGGTAACGGCGCTGAAAGGGCGTGACAGCCGTGAGAGTGACGGCAGCACATGCCGTCTCACTCCGGCGATGGCAGCGGTACCGCGAAGGAGGGCCAAATGCGTTGAGGACGACGAGTTCTAGGGATTTCAATTTTGTTTAGAGAGAGAGAGATGGATGGAGGAGAGATTTAGACGGAGGAAATAAGAGAAGATGAGATGGGGTAGGAGATGAGCTCATATATGTTTTGACCGAAATACCCCTGCATTGAAGTAAATTGTCTACCTAATGAAGGAGCGAAATTAATATAGCATGGTCTAATCTCATCCATTAAGCCCTAGATCTAAGGGCCCTAATTTGGTCTCTAGTTCGGTCTTTAAGAGTGGATTTGTGAATAATGAGATCTAATGGCCCATATTAAGAAGAATAAAGGGTCTAAGGGATGAATAGGAGAATAATGCTCCCTTAGACGCTTTATTCTCCTATTCATCCCTTAGACCCTTTATTCTTCTTAATATGGGCCATTAGATCTCATTCATCAACGGTCCAGATGATATGCATTATTACACTATAATGATGCATTATTAGTCGGTATGCATTATTCATCTGAAAATCTGCATTATTACACTATAATGGTGCATTATTAGTCGGTGTGCATCATTCAACTGAAAATCTGCATTATTAAATGACACGTGGCACTAATCTAACCGTCGGATGACAAAATCGTGGGGCTGAGATTAAAAAGAACAAGAACAAAAGATACAAAAAGGAAATGAATACATCCCTATATATATATATATATATATATAGGGGTGCATTATAATGATAACCCCAATTTCCGTAATAACCCTATAACTAAATCTGGACCACACATTTTTAAAATCACGTGGTCTAGATTCAAACTTAGCTTTCCTTCATAAAAATGCGCAGAGGGTAAATATGTCATTTCGCTCATTTAATTTCTGAATTTCGCTTATGATAAAATTTACGTATCCAAATTTCGCTCATTTAAATACGTAAAATCTTATTTCCCATGATGTACAGATGTATGAGGTTCAGATACACGTATGTATGTATGTATATGGCGTCCGAGTCTTTTATATTGGTGTGGATTGGTTGTGGACTAGATTCAACATGGATAGAGTAAATTGAATTGTGTTTTGACAGTCTGCATAATCGTGTGGATGCATAATAAATTCTTGTCAGTTATCATTTTATCAGTCAAAAGTATCATTTTATCAACTCAGAGTATCATTCTATCCGGTAAAACTAACATTCTATGCAATAAACCTAACATATATCATTTTATCATTTTATCAGTCAAAAGTATCATTTTATTAGTCAAAAGTATCATTCTATCCAGCAAAACTATCATTCTATGCAATAAACCTAACATCTATCATTTTATCATTTTATCAGTCAAAAGTATCATTTTATCAGTCAAAACTATCATTCTATCGGGCAAAACTATCATTC
The DNA here is from genome assembly GCF_004379255.2 of Salvia splendens. Lineage (NCBI taxonomy): Eukaryota > Viridiplantae > Streptophyta > Magnoliopsida > Lamiales > Lamiaceae > Salvia > Salvia splendens. The sequence goes on from NC_056046.1 coordinate 24,427,733, forward strand.
TATGCAATAACCTAACATATATCATTTTATCATTTTATCAATCAAAAGTATCATTTTATCAACTCAGAGTATCATTCTATCCGGCAAAACTATCATTCTATGCAATAAACCTAACATATAACATTTTATCATTTTATCAGTCAAAAGTATCATTTTATCAATCAAAAGTATCATTCTATCCGGCAAAACTATCATTCTATGCAATAAACCTAACATATATCATTTTATCATTTTATCAGTCAAAAGTATCATTTTATCAACTCAGATTATCATTCTATCCGACAAAACTATCATTCTATGCAATAAACCTAACATATATCATTTTATTAGTCAAAAGTATCATTTTATCAACTCAGAGTATCATTCTATCCGGCAAAACTATCATTCTACGCAATAAACCTAACATATATTATTTTATCATTTTATCAGTCAAAAGTATCATTTTATCAACTCAGAGTATCATTCTATCCGCAAAACTATCATTCTATGCAATAAACCTAACATATATCATTTTATCATTTTATCAGTCAAAAGTATCATTTTATCAACTCAGAGTATCATTATATCCGGCAAAACTATCATTCTACGTAATAAACCTAACATATATCATTTTACGTAATATTTGGCGAAATTCAGAAATTAAATGAGGGAAATGACATATTTACCCCGCGCTTTTTTTTATGAAGTAAATCTAAGTTTGAATCTCAACCACAAGATTAGAAAATATGTGTGGTTCAGATTTGGTTATAGGGTTATTACGATATTTAGGGGTTATCAAATGATCACAACTATATATATATATATATATATATATATATATATATATATAGTAGTGATTTAGGGCAAATACCCCTTAACCAAATAACTAGAGAACAAATCATAGTCACAAGATCAAAAAAATCAAGGGCTAGTATTAATTTTCGAATTTAATGAGATATTAGTTCCCTCAATCACAAATTTACTCCATAATAACTAGGCAGAGGTATTCTGGTCATTACATAGCCTATTGAATTAACTCCAAAATCAGGTTAGGTTGCAAAAATTGAATTCATTTGAAACCGCTTCTTCTCCGCCGCCGCCGCAACGCCCGCGGAATCACGGAAGCGAGGAATCGATCAATTCGCGCACCAGAGACGGCGATCCTCTGGAGAAAATCGATTTGTGGCTGCAGGATTTGGTGTCGGGCATCGTTAGGAACCTAAAGCAGGTGCCACAGCTGGTGCAAATCTATTCCAGATTGGACGGTAGGGTGAGGTTTGAGATGGAGAAGGCCGTGTCGGAGGAGTGGCCGGCGGCGAGAGAGGGGTGGCGAAGCGGGGAATCGAAGTCGCTGTGTCAACTGGAATGAGTTTTGAATGTATTTACGTTGCATAATTTTATATGTTCAACTGGACGACGTCTTGGCTCCTAATTGAGTTTTGAATGTATTTACGTTGCATAATTTCATTAAGGAAATAAAACATAAGTAGTCAGCAAGTTACTACGGATAAATGCACAAAGAAATATTTTGTTATAGTGATGTATTTTATTAACATCAGTGAAGTAAAAACATGGTTATAGTGATGTGTTACAGGGTTATAGTGAGGTTTCTTTGATTTTTTCTTATAGTGATGTATTTTGTTAATATCGGTGAAGTAAAATCATGGTTATAGTGATGTGTTTTGTAAACAAGAGTGAAGTAAAATCATGCTAAGAATGATGTGTTTTGTAAACAAGAGTGAAGTAAAATCATGATAAGAGTGATGTCTTTTGTAAACAAGAGTGAAGTAAAATCATGATAAGAGTGATGTGTTTTGTAAACAAGAGTGAAGTAAAATCATGCTAAGAGTGATGTGTTTTGTAAACAAGAGTGAAGTAAAATCATGCTAAGAGTATTGTGTTTTGTAAACAAGAGTGAAGTAAAATCATGCTAAGAGTGATGTGTTTTGTAAACAAGAGTGAAGTAAAATCATGCTAAGAGTGATGTGTTTTGTAAACAAGAGTGAAGTAAAATCATGCTAAGAGTGATGTGTTTTGTAAACAAGAGTGAAGTAAAATCATGCTAAGAGTGACGTGTTTTGTAATCAAGAGTGAAGTAAAATAATGCTAAGAGTGATATGTTTTGTAACATCAACAAACATACTAAACTAGTCGATTTTATTATATTATTCTCAAACACACGACATTCTCTTTATAACATCGACAAACATACTAAACTAGTGATCATAATGCAAACAACAAATTAATATATGATACATATATCACAACCAACATCAAGTCCAAAACCGCCGCCGCCAATGCAAAACCAATCCACGCACGTAACCCCATCACCTCATTCAGCTCTCTCTCTCATCATCTCATTCAGCTCCCTCTCTCTCTCTCACACGCACACAAAGTGTGATAGGAGCTTTGCGTGGCAATGGCAGCCGCTGCAGTGTACCAGTCGACTCCAAGCAAAATTGCAACACCTTACCACTCGGAGAGTGACAATTCGACGTCGTTTAAGAGGTTGTCGTTTGCGGCATCCAACGTGGCCGGGGAGAAAATCACGTCGCAGCTCCGAGTGCGGCGGAGAGGTGAAATGGAGCGACGGAGACTGGTGATTGTGTCTCCGAAGGTGGTTTCCGACTCTCAGGCAGACTTGCCTTGATCCTGACGCAAGCAGAGAATCAGGGACCTGTCGACATCAACTATGTATGTCCCCATCGGACTCCAGCCTACACCCTAAAAAAACCCGCGCCGGAGATCCGGGAAACGGCAGCACCGAGAACATAATATAGTCCTCATCCTCCTACGCCGTGAAGTTGAAGTTTAAGTTAAACACATTATTTCCTAAAATACCCCTATGCAATTTCTATTAACTAAAAATGTTTACTTATTTTAGTCATTGGATTAAGATAATGTGTGGCTGAGATTTGTTCTCTAGTTATACACTTAATATTAGTTATATCTTGATCACTAACCCCCCTCTATATATATATATATATATATATATATATATATATATATATATATGAGTCCCATTATAGCAAATCCATTCTTAAAGATCGAATTAGAGACCAAATTTGGGCCCTTAGATCTTAAATTTGATGGATTAGATTAGATAATCAAGGGTTATTTTTCGCACTTCATTGCATACTCAATTTACTTCAATGCGGGGGTATTTATGTAATTTCATAATTAGGGTAAAAAATCAAAATCACCAAAAATTTACTCGTCCCGCTTACGAGTCTTCAGCTGTAAGCTTCTTCTCTCTCAAAACTTCTCTCACTAACCTAGCTAAAATCCGACGAAGAATCTTCATTTTCATCGGTCATCTCCGGCAAAAACGACTGAAATCGACGACATTCATCGATGATTCAGCACTTCGATCTATCTGTTCAGCATTTAAATCGGTAGATTTAGCATCTACATCGAATCCACATATTCAAAATGGTTGATACTCGAAAAAGTTCGACCTAAAATTCTGGCCACCACTTGCGTTTTGGCCGATATTCTGGTGAAGGTAATACACCTTTGAAGCTTTGCAAAGTTCTTAGTCTTAATTTACGTCATCTAATTCCTAACTTGGAATATGATTTTTGTCAAAATAGTAGTAAAATATACTCGCAAGCAGCCGGGTAAATCAAAGACGGTCAAACAATCAAATCCGAAGCCCGATGCAGATGCTGGAAACAAAATTCCAGATCCAGAAGGTAAAACCTAGAAATTAAATTGGTAAAATGAAGAAATAAATTATCATAATGAGGTAGCAGAGTATTCCAAGTGAACTGTCTATAATTGTGGATAATATGTTGTATATTGATACAATGTTTCTTTTGAATGGGTTTAGGGTTTTAGGATTAAACTTAACAATTGTGCTGTTTCCACGTAAAAATGAACTACATATTCTAATTTATGATATAATAACCTCATGTGATGAAGTAATGCAAGTAATCTGTTTTACTAGTATCTATAACCTCTAGTTGTTGTGAAGTATTGAATTGATATAATGAAGTTATCTATGTATTAAATGAAGTAATATACACTGACGGGATGTATGTAAAAGGTTTAGAAGTAATAATCTATTGCACACGTAAATAGATAGTAATGAAGTTAAAGCCCTACTCCTACTGTATAAAGCTAAGAAGTAGTAAATTGGTAAAATGAAGTAATAAAACATGATAATGAAGTAACAGAGTCTAAAAATGAACTATCTATTTACTGTGTTGCATGGGTTTGGGGTTTTAGGATTAAACTTAACTGCTGTGTTGTTTCCACATTAAAATGAACTACATATTCTTTTTAATGAAGTAGTAAATTGGTAAGATGAAGTAATAAATTATGATAATGAAGTAATATAAATGACATGTTTATACAGTAGTGTTTATTACTAAAATGAAGTAATAAATTAAGATAATGAAGTGTTGTACTTATTATATGAAGTATATGCACATAGTACTGTAGTAATGATATATTTTGATGGAGTAATATTATAATTATAAATTGAAATATTCTATTTCCTAAATTTTTTATTGTACTTCATTCTCACAGTTTATTACTTCATTCGTGTGGTCTGTTACTTCATTACATAGGTCTTCTTCCCCATATGTGTGAATCAGCATTATTATGGTATTTGCTTTTGCTTCAAAAGAAGTGGAATTGATGTACTAGATAACTTTGGAAATGGCAACAACAATGATTTCACCATCAATTATGGTGACATTCCAGAGACGCTGGTTTGTATTCTTCTCATATGATTGAATTTTATTAGACTTACATATGAAATTGATACACAACTAAAAATAACATATATTTGTTTTATACATGCATATATCATATTTTTGTCACTTTCTCACCCAAACTGGTCTTCACACACGGTGCAAGACAATATCCAATGCTAAAATACAAAGATTCAAAATGCCATGGAGAACTTCTGATAATGTTGAAGACTGTGGAGTATTTCTAATGCGCCACAAGAAAATATACAAGGGTGAGCGTGAAGGTTGCTGGAACTGTGGCTTAAAAAATCAAGTTTAGGTGTGCTCCAGAGCTTGAGGGCCAAATATTGTTCAGCGTTGATGTTAGCAAATAACAGCCATGAAAGCTTCAACAGAAAACACGTTACAGCAGCATACTACGAGGAGGAAAGCAAACACCATGTAATAGAAGTTGAGAAAATGATTGCAGCATATTAAAGAAGAAATGATGATTTTAGCATATTAAGTTTTGTAATACTCATACATCTGCTTTGAGCAATTGAAAATAAAGTACCACGCTTTTTAATGTTGTTCATTATTAGTTTTAAATACTGCATTGGGTAATGGACATAGTTCATTGGGTAGTAAATTGGTAGAATGAAGTAAGAAACTACAAATTTGAAGTATCAGACTCTAATAATGAAGTAACATACTCTAAGTATGAACTATATATAACCTCATGTGATGAGGTAATGCAAATGATCTGTTTTCATATTAACTATAACCTAGTTGCTGTGAAGTACTGGATTGCTATAATGAAATTATCTATGTACTAAATGAATAAATGACATTTTACTTTATGTCAATTAATAAACTAAACTATAGAACTTTTAAAATATTTTCAGCCTCAACAATAAAAAAACATCATAATAAAGAACAATATAAGCCATTATAAAAACACTTTAGTCTATACTCTTTAAGATTGCAAAAAGTTTAAACAAATTCAAATTCAAAGTGTAAATGAAATAAGAAACTACGGGACTGAAGTGCAGAACATATCCCACTGAAGTAATAAACAATTGAACAGAACTATTGGAACAGAACAGAACAACAAGCCTCAACATTGTTGTTTCCTCTTTTTCTTATTCTTCTCCTCCTGTATCTTGTCATAATTCCTTGAATCATGCCGACCAACCTCGCCACATTTGGCACATTTCCGACCAGGCTTGGACAACTCTCTTAATTGTTTCTCAAGGCGTGAAAGACGTCGACCGGAACCCTTGGTGCTGACAACATCAGGTGGATGAACTTCTATTTCACTAGGGACTTGTTAGCCATAAAAATTCTCAATCATATGTCTCTTTTCACTTGTGGACAATACATTTCCCTCACCAGGTACTTCTTTTCTCACATAGTAGTTCATTATGAGTCGTATTGATCGCATACAAATTACTGTTAGTGGAAAATCAAAACAAAAACCAAAACAAAACAAAACAAAACATATTCATTCAACAAGCATATAAGTTCATTCGGCTCTATTAATACTTCATTATAATCATACAGTAGTTCATTATGAGTCGTATTGATCGCATACAAACTATTGTCGCATACAAACTACTGTTAGTGGAAAATCAAAACAAAACAAAACATATTCATTCAACAAGAATATAAGTTCATTCAGTTGTATTACTACTTCGTTATAATCAAAGATTAGTTAATTATGAGTCGTATTTATCGCATACAATACAGAGCATGTCAGCATACATATTACGATAAAATCTTCATTAGTGTGTTTGTTACCGCATTAATTTGACGTTTTACTTCATTATGAATCTGTTTACACTATAGCATGAAAAAAATTAAAATTACAAACCTTCAACTGCGTTACTTTCTCCTTCTAACTCTGAATCTGAATCTGTATCTGTATCGAATAGAGTGCCTCCTTGATATTGTAGATCATCCAAAATTGATCCAATACTAGCTTCTTCATTATTGGTCTATGAAGATCCATCTTTAACCCCAGAATTTGTCGGTATCGTTCCTACTCCATCGAGATGCTGATGAATTTCACGTGTGGAATTCTCCATGGATGACAATTGAGGCAGATCGTGAATTGAAGGAATTGCGAAAACTGAGGCAGATAGATCGAGAATTTGATGCAGATCGCGATTGTCCGGCAATGCAGATCGTGAATTAACGCAATTGCAAAACGATCGTGAATTGAGGAATCAAAACTGAGGAAGCAAAACGTGATGGAGGTAGAACATGAATTGAAAGAATTGCAGATTGAGGCAGATCGCGATTGAGGTAGATCGTGGAGATCGATGCAGATTGAAGAAGATGTTGATGCAGATTATACACCTAACGTAAATTGCGAGGAAATTGAAGAAGATTGCGTAAAAATTGATGGAGATTGCGTGAAGATTGTATGAAGATCGAAGAATTGAGAAAAGGAAAGAGATTCACGTATTTTATGCAGATTAATAAATTGATTTCCGAAAATACCCCTCAACATGTTTTAATTGAATAAAATATTAAATTGATTGTAAATTAATCCTAACCATAAGATTAAAAAAATGGAGGGCCCTAATTTGGTCTCTAGTTCGACCCTGAATAATAGTTCGACATTGATCATAACTATATATATATATATATATATATATAGGCTTTTGATCAAAACAAGTATGGCCTTAAACAAAGAAATGCAGGCCGTTTTTCAGCCATTGGATTGTCTGAGATCATCTTAATTTAATAAGATCTTACGGTTTATGTAATTAGATTTTTATTATTATTTGAATCATTTAAAATACGGAAAGGTTAATGAAGTAGTTATCTATTTGTTGTTGGTTAATTGATCTCCTATAATCTAGCAATTTAATTTATCTCTATCAAAGCATACGCGTCAATTGTGGTTTTACCTTTATCAACTGCATCTTCTTCGTGATTCATCTTTTGTAGCCATTGTTACCCAAGATTTGCAGTCTAATTCTTCCAGATTATTATTTTCACGTGTCAAATATATATCATCATCTTTTGAAGATCACAACTCCATTTGCGGTGCAGTTTAATCTTTTCAATTTTCGATTATATATAATCATAGTTTGCAGTTTCCAAACTTTAAAAATGGAATCCGAAACTCTTCCTACTTCGCATGTAGCTAATCAATCATACTCCGATGACGTTATTGGGAATACAGGTTATGGTCATTGTTTTTATTTTCATTTGTTTGCTATGCTTCGATTCACATTTTCAATCTGTTTATTTCTCCATCGTCGTTTGCGTGTATATTTGCAAATATATTATTTGAGCGTTTTGTCCGCTATGCTTCTGTTTGTGTATAGTATGACACATTTTCTTATATGATAATTTTGTTAGTTGTATGCCACTATGTAAGCCTATTATGAATTATTATCATCCTACACCCAGTATATGGTATTTTTTGTTATTATCAATCATATTCCGGTGACTTTTTGGGAATACAAGTTATGGTCATATTTTTTATTCATATTTTTTGATATGTTTATGTTGTCGTCTTCGTTTGTGTGAATTTTCTCAAATATATTACTCTTCTGTTTTTCCCAATATGCTTTGATTTGAGTATAGTATGACACATTTTCATATATGATAATTGTATTAGATGTGTGCCACGATATAAGCCTATTATGACATATTTTCATTCTACACTCAGTATATGGTTGCAAGAAATGTCAGGAGTGGGGTAGAGTTCCCACAAGAGTGGAGAAGGCTTTGAAGCTTAAGAGCAAGCCCTTGCGTCAATGCAAGAAATGTCAGGAGTGGGGTCACCGCGATTCAAGGAATTGCGCCAGGTTGTTTGAAATTACTCAGTTCGTTCAGATTTGTATGAGGCATCTTGGTACTCGGTAGTTTTATGTAATGACTCGAATATTGGATTATTATGACCCAATTTACCCATAAGTTGACATGACCTAAATATTCGTTTAGTATGACCCAAAGAATGGTTGATGCTTGAGTTATTGTTTGTGTATTCTTTGGCCGTATTAATATTGGGTTTTTTTTAATATGTCAAAAACATGAGAATAATCGTGTATTTTACTTCAGTTTATTTGATATCAACATTCCGATCAGATTTGTATGACGCATTCTGGTACTCCTTAGCGTTATATAATGACCCAAATGTTGGTTTATTATGACACAAATTAACCATACAATGCTATGACCCAAATATTCATTTACTATGACCCAATGTATGAATTCTCAGATACTATTAATTTTTTGCCTGATTATGCTCATAATGACTCTTACATGCATATATTATGACATGAACATGCATATTTTGAAATGACCCAAATATATATTTAGTATGACACAAAGTCTAAATATTATGTCTTTTCAAGTTTAACTCACCTCCGCTCATTTTCTATGCTACTATTTTCATGTACGGATTAGGTATTTGTTTTAATATTTAATGTCTTGTTATTCTCATGATGACCCTAAGCTGTGTTTTCTATGACTTAAATTGATTCTGGGGGTACTCATATTGACAGATTCAAATACCGTTTTCCTGGTATACCTATGTATTCTGTAATGACTCGAAAATTTAATTAGTATGACACAAACTGGCAACAGTATGACATTATGGAGTAATTCACACAAATATGGCATGTTTGACTATTTTTACGTTTCTCTTTTTTTTGCTAACATGACCATAACACGCATGGAGTATGACATAAAAAGGAGCTTGTTTGACACTAAAAAAATGACCTGTATTCATATATAAATTGAAGAAACAATAACATTAAATGCCATTTCTAAAACACCATCCAAATATGTAAAGCTGAACTGTTCAAACATCCTTAATTTAAAACAGTGGTAAACTATAAAAAATGAAACAAAGTTTCAGTCTTTTGATTTATGACATAACAATTGCTTAAGATATGTAGTTTGCTATCATTTTTTCAATCTCGACCTTCGAGTCCTTGTAATTCAGCTGCATCAACATTCTCTACCACAGTACCTGTATAGATAAATGAAGTCATTCTTATTCTTTTTAGGGCATAATAGAAAGCATGACCTAAAATGATCTAATATGACATCCGTATTTTTCAAATCCAGACTTTTAAATTACATACAGCCTGTTTCGACAACACAAAGGTCATTCTTAATATGTTTTTTTATGTTATGATATTAAGCATACCCTAAAATTATGTAAACATAAACTAACAATGACTTAAAAAAAGTAAAAAATGTTGTGGAATAACCTCAAACAATCCATAACACTAAGCTCTGTTCATTCCAATTTTCAAAAAACAAAATTGCAACAATCAATGTTTCTGAACTATGACACCAAACAGTCAAAGCCATGACCTCATTCATTATTTGTGTAGCTTAGCACAATAACCTTTAACAGCCTATGAAACATCCACTACAACAGTCCGAGTATGTGATCCAAAGTTGAACTCAATTTGTAGACAAAATTCATTGTTTCAGTGTAGAAAACCATAATAAACTAGTACTACATAATAATAACCTAAAAAATAACACATAAACCTTGTTTTGGGTCATCGTTTCCAGCTGCCTTTTCATCTGACGCATGTGGAATTTATGTCATGCATAGCATCACTTGCTTCAGTTGTTGGTTTGGATGCAGAATGGCCTTTTGCTTATGAAAAAAAATTCACAATTACATACTAGCTTCCAAAATCGAAACAGTAGTACCTCCTTAAAAAAACTAGAAGGAGAAAACAATTTACCCGTCTGAGCTTTAGGGATCCGCGGTGGCTTGTTTTTAGTGTTTGTCCTATGATACACTAGGTGAACAAAATAAACGACATTATAGTTTTGAATTAGTTTGTGGGATGTAGGTCATGGGATACTACAAACATCTAACCTTTTCCGTCATTAGTTGAAGATCCAGATGCTCGAGTATTAACCATTGTTGTAGTTGACTGTTGGCTCTTCTTGTTCGTCGCTTGCTGGAATCGGGATTGATTTTCTGGGCTGGAACGCTTCTTGTGGGCGGCCGCTTTATGTGAAGTATCCGATTAATCTTCGGTCGAAACGAGAAGTGGTTGGAGCTTTCTGGCCCAGAAGTTGTTGCTGATTTATGGACTAGGGTTTTTTGGGGTGGAGTAGATATGTTGGGGGAGAGATGAATTCAATGAGCGGGAACCGAACAATCAGGTTAATGGAGTGTAGAGTAATGATCCCATGATTTCCGCGTTTAAAAATAGAACGTCAGTTTAAATTATTTTTTAGTACCCAAATTACCCTTTTATGCCTCAATTCGTCATTATTATGACCTAACAAAATGGTTGACAAGATTAAATCGTGGCCATTCATAATCAGATCGTCCGTTCCAGATTTGGTCTGTATTTTTATACTGAAGGGCGTTTTTTGATAGATGAAGACCCTATATATATATATATATATATATATATATAAAAGGATATGATCATATATGATAACCCATATTTATGGTGATAACCTAATAACCTATCATTTTATAAAATAGAATATCATTTTATGGATTAAAAGTATCATTCTATGCATGCTGAAAAAATATCATTTTATAGTGTATAAATATCATTTTTAGTAAAAATGATATTTTTGACCCATAAAATGATAGGTTATTAGGTTATCACCATAAATATGGTTATCATTTTAACGTACCCCTATATATATATATATATATATAGGGTTTTGATCCATGCAAAACCATTCTTAATACAAAAATGCAGAACCAAGCATACAAAAGTCATTTTTAGGTCATTGTAAGCTTATTTTTACGTCATTTTAGTAAGGATGACATAAAATGATCTTAACATGACCTCAAACCCAAAGTTTATAATATGACCTAAAACTGCTTTACAATGACCCTCCGTGTTTTTGTTTAATTATTGACCATTGGATTGTCAAATCTCATGGTCAGGATTTGGTCTGGAACATACTGCATTAAGCAAACATGGAATAATCCTTCCACAAAATCGACTTGATTATGCATAATGATATCTATTGTTCATAGATTAAGCATGATATGGTCAAGAATATCCATTACTCATTACCATGTGGTGCATTATTCGTATCTTTTTAAGCTAGACCCTTAATAATTCTCTCATACACACGGTCCTCCATAACGATTACGTTTTAAAATCAGAACACCCTACATAATGCATCATATACTGCACATAATGACACTTACATATATACATACTGCATTAAGCAAACATGGAATAATCCTTCCACAAAATCGACATATAAGATATTGAATTCCTCCAGCAGCGCCGCAAATTTACCTGCAACTTGAGATGGTTGTGAGCGTGGACGTCCTCGCATATTCTATCCGTCTGACAATAACCAAATCAAATTCCAAATCAAACAATGCTCTCAGACCCAGAATAAATAAAACCCAGTAGGATTCAGAGAAATGTCAGAACACACAATACAACCCAGTCGGCCATCAAAATGCATGCTTTTAAACCCAAATCAATAAGTTCCGGTGTGAATTTATTGTTCCGCCACAGTTGTCGCTGTTACAAGTTATAGTTATCGCACCAAAACAATATTTAAAGCACAGACACGTACCCTGACGCCGGTAGGGTTTCGTTGTTACGAACGGCGGAGGATGTGTGATGAAATTTCGGACACTTGCGGTCGATTACTTGAAAGAGTTGCACGTTGTTCACAGATCTACGGTTTGGGGAGAGGCGATAGTGGAGAGAGTGGAGAGTTGGAAGATTTGGTGTACAACGTTTAATGACCGAGAATGAAGAGTTGGAAGTTTCAAATCTCTATAATTTCGCTCTTTCAAATTCTGGCAGTTCTAATCTCGTAGAATTACTATTTTAGCCTTATAATGCACACACACAGGTTCCATAATGCAACACGGATTCACATTGGAATTGTCAATCTGGACCGTTGATGTAGTTGATCTAACGCCTAAGAATGAGAAGAAGAAAGGATGTTATAGTTGAAAAGGAGAATAATGCTCCCCTATATATATATATATATTACTTTTATTTAAAATTAGTTAAACGTCTATATATATATAATATATACGCATGATATATATTATATGAATATAAATCTTATTGACAATGTGTAAGTACAACAAGAAAAATGAATCAAAGAATTAATCTCTTTCAAAGATAATAATATTTTTGGTAGAAACGTGTCATATGTTCATGTCACTAAAGGATTAAAATATAATTCAAAGAAGGCTTAGCATTTATCTCTTTCACCTTAAGTCAGCTAGTGTATAGTTTTATAAAAAAAAGGAAAATTAGTAAATACATATATACATGACTTATGGAGAAAGAAGAACAAAAGAAAAGAAAGAGAATGAAGAGCGTAGAGAAGATAGTCGAGAAAGATGAAGAAAGCTCTTGTACAATTATTTAGTGAGTCTTAGAGGTAAGCTTAAGATACTAATTGAATTTAAAATAGCTATTGTACATGAATTAATTTCAATTTCATTCTAGTATATTTATTTTTAAGTTTCTAATCTTAAGATGATAATGGCTAATCAGTTAAAACAAAAGATAAAGTAATTTTTTTCAAATTAAAAGTCCCTTCACATGTCGAAACTTGCTTCTAATATATTTAATTTGGATTCCATGTTCAAATATTAAATTTTAGGCTATCATCTTGTATATGAGCTGTAATAGCCGAGATCTAATTCCTCGAGAATTATGAAATAAATACTAGAAATTTGATAAAGAATGAAAGAATAATTATTTATTTCTTGAGTAGACAAAATACAACATTTAGTACCTCAAGCTAAGTCTTAAATTACAATAAGAATGGTGAGAATAAAGGAAACGTGGTATACACTAACTACTGTGTTACGTACATACATGTTTAAGAAAAGAGGGTTTTCAATTTAAAACTACTCTATTACAATATAGAGAGATGGGAAAAGAAAAATAGAAAGAAAACTAGTAATTGGGCCTTTTCCCTAGCTTGGACTTCGGCCCAGTCTTTGCGAGGGTCCGTTAGGCCGAAAGAGGCAAGGAGGCCGCGTAGAGGAAACCTGCCTCTCGATCTTGCTCAAGATGCAAATCAATTAGACAAAAATGTTCATAAGAAAGGGGGAGTTGGCAGCTCTCACCAAAAAGGGAAAAGGGAGACAATACCTTTGTTGGAAATATTGTAGCCTTTTATACGACAAACTCTTGCTATTACAATAGAACCAAAAACTAGAAGGTAAATAAAACAAAGTAAATACAATAAAAGAACAAGATGCAAACTATGGTTTTCTTCAAGTCGAGTCGAGGTATCCCTTTCTCCGCAAGACGAGATACGCCCCGGCTAGTGCTCACGGATTGACGCAACGTCCCTAAAGATGAAACAACTTTCCTCCTACCGAGTTGAAGCACCTAAAACTCGTAGGCACCTGCGAACTTGAATTGGAGGCGACAACCGAGCAATGCAATGCTCCTAATGTGAACTAGAATGCTTGAGCTAGAGAGAAGAGAGAATGATTTGTTGGTGTGTACTTCCACTCTAAGATCAAGCCTATTTATAGGCTAGAGAAAGCACTTGAAAGGCCTTGCAATCAAGTTATCTCTTTATGTATTTGGAGGTTACCTAAGATGAAAGGCCATAGGTCTTGGCCACATCAAAGGTCTCCCACATTTTTCACATGTTTCCAACAATCCCCCACATTGGTTAGAGCGTTGCAAGCTCAAACCAACACCAGACATGTATGCATGTATGCAGACTCTTTTGCTCAGTTCTCGAGAAACGATACTTCATTTGGAGAGGTAACTTGTGATTTTGAACCTTCCATAGTCAACACTATCGGACATACCGGCGGGCTAGTGGACGCGATGCCTTGAACTATTCCTCCTTGGTGTATGCCTAGTCAATAGCATCAACACAATATTGTCTCAACTCCATCAGTTCTCACGTTTGTGTCCGTTTCGGCCGTTGAACACCTCTTTGGAATTCATAAGTGACTCACACACACGAAGCGGCCTCACTTCTCACTTACATATGTGATTCTTTCATGAGTATCCTACCATACTGCATCTCCTTGAGATTTCAAGAATCATTAAAAGTCAAAAGACTTAACCTCTTACCACGTGCAGGTTACAACACTCAATGCTTTCTAAAGAATGGACGAAGATTAAAATCTTCTGAGTGTTACAGCTAGATTTGTATAGCTTCGTTTTCCCATTGAACCAATCTCATGGGATCTCTAATCGTATGGTTGGGTTACCACTATACTCATCTTTTAAGATGTGGTTTTCAGTCCCATTCCTTTTAGAAATTTATGCATTTGATCACGGTTTATACCTTTTGTTAACGGATACGCTAAGTTATCCACTGACCTTACATAGTCAACTGTGATAACACCACTTGTGATCAATTGCCTGACGGTATTATGTCGCCGACGAATATGTCGAGACATACCATTATAAAAGCCACTTTGTGCTCTACCTATAGCTGCTTTGCTATCACAGTGTATCAATACTGCGGGCACTGGCTTCTTCCAACATGGAATACATTCTAGGAAATTTCTGAGCCACTCGGCTTCTTCCTCTGCTTTATCCAATGCGATAAACTCAGATTCCATGGTGGAACGAGCAATACACGTCTGTTTTGTTGATTTGCACGAGACAACACCGCCCCCACAGTGAACACATACCCACTTGTTGAAAATGAGTCTTTTGAATCAAAGATCCAATTTGCATCACAGTACCCTTCAAGTACTTAGGGATATCTCGTGTAATGCAGCCCAAAGTTAATACTCCCTCCGTCCCAAGGTAGTTGAGTCGTATTCCTTTTTAGTTTGTCTCAAGGTAGTTGAGTCATTTCCTTTTTTGGTAAAATTTTTATTCCTTCTCTTACTTTCCTCTCTCCACTTTAACCTTTAACAAATCAATTTCTTAAATCCCGTGCCCAAAAGAAATGCCTCAACTACCTTGGGACGGAGGGAGTAGTATAATTCAAGTATCTCAAAACTCTACAAAGAGCTTTCCAATGTTCCTTGTTAGGATTGCTCGTAAATCGGCTCAACTTGTTTACAGGACAAGCAAGATCAGGTCGAGTACAGTTTGTGATAAACATTAAACTTCCAATGACCTTTGCATACTCTTCTTGAGCAACAGAACCACCCATATTCTTGCTCAGATGGACATTGAGCTCCAAAGGAGTCTTTGCTGGCTTACAATCAAACGAGTTGAATTTCTTAAGCATTTTCTCAACATAATGAGATTGCGTTAAGGCAACTCCCTCATTAGTCCTCAATATTTTGATTCCGAGAATCACATCAGCTAGACCCACATCTTTCACATCGAAATTTATTTTCAACATGTTTTTTGTCTCGTTAATAATGGCACTATTGCTGCCCATTATCAACATATTATCAACATACAGACACACAATAACAAACCCGTTATCTGTGTTCTTAATGTAAACACACTTATCACATTCATTAATAGTGAATCCATTTGCCAACATCACGTTGTCAAATTTCAAATGCCATTGTAACGGTGCTTGCTTCAACCCATATAATGACTTTACCAGTTTGCATACTTTACGCTCTTGTCCAGGCACAACAAACCCTTCGGGTTGTTCCATATATATTTCTTCTTCCAGATCACCATTCAGAAACGCAGTTTTCACATCCATTTGGTGAATCTCAAGATTGTGCAAAACAGCAATCGCAAGAAGCACCCGAATGCAAGTGATTCTCGTAACAGGTGAATAGGTATAAAAAAAGTCATACCCTTCTTTCTGCTTAAAGCCTTGGACAACTAGGCGAGCTTTGTACTTATCTATAGTACCATCGGGCTTATATTTCCTTTTCAGAATCCACTTGCACCCTAAAGCCTTACAGCCTTCAAGCAAGTCTACTAACACCCAAGTGTTATTTCTCATGATGGATTCAATTTCATTGTTGATAGCTTATTGCCACCACCCTACGTCTGGGCCAGACAAAGCTTCTGCCAATGACTTTGGTTCACCATCCAACATGAAAGTTATGAAGTCTGGACCAAAAGTCTTAGCAATTTTAACTCTTTTACCACATTTTGGTTCTATATCCTCAGGACTTGACCTCGTCCTTTTTGGAGGATTAGAACTAGTAGATTCATCCATCACTCTTTCACTAGAACGATCCTCCTGCTTCTTGCAAGGGTACACATTCCCAAAGAATATAGCATTTCTTGACTCAATTGTTGTTCCTTCAGCCACGCCAGGCACAGCTGACCTATGGACTAGGAAACGATATGCACTACTGTTAAGTGCATGGCCAATAAATATGCAATCAACTGTTTTAGGGCTTATTGCAACTTGTTTCGGAGGAGGCACTTCTACCTTCGCTAAGCACCCCCACACTTTGAGGTATGAATACGAAGGTTTCTTACCTTTTCACAACTCATAAAGAGTCACATCCCTATTTTTTAGTGGAATTTTGTTCAGGATATGATTCGCTGTTAACACAGCCTCCCCCCACATGTTCTGGGATAAACCAGAATTAATCAACAGAGCATTCATCATCTCTTTAAGTGTTCGATTTTTTCGTTCAACAACTCCATTTGACTGGGGGGAATATGGAGTTGTTGTTTGGTGAATTATACCACTTGCATGACATAATTCTGCAAACGAAGCTACATACTCACCACCTCTATCACTTCGAACACACTTAATTCGACAATTAAATTGATTTTCGGCTTCATTTTTGAAGTCTTTAAACGCTTCAATTGCCTCATCTTTACTTCTTAATAAGTAAAGGTAACAATACCTTGTGCAATCATTTATAAATGTGATGAAGTACTTTTTACCACCTCTAGTTTGCACAAATTTTAAATCACATACGTCTGTATGAATTAATTCTAGAGGTTTTGTGCTCCGTTCTACCGAGCGAAAAGGTAGCTTGGTCATTTTTGCTTCAACACAGACTTCGCATTTCTTTTGTGAGTTAAACTCGTGAAGTTTTAGTAAATCAAGATTCACTAATCTTTTTATAGAATTTAGATTTACATGTCACAATCTATTATGCCATAAATCAGAGCTTTCAAGCAAATAAGAGGATGTGTCATCTTCCTTATTGCTTATTCCTTTTCCACGGTGAATGACCGTAACATTCAGCTCAAAAAGCCCATTCACTAGGTGACCTTCACCTATGAACTCTTCATACTTGGTCAATATAACCTTTTCACACTCAAATTCTAGTGAAAATCTATGATTTACTAGAAGTGAGTCTGACACCAAATTATTTTGGATGTCTGAGACATGCAGCACATCCTTAAAGGTAAGAACCTTTCCTGATCCTAATTTTAGGAACACATTACCCACACTAACCACCTTAGAAGTGGTGTGGTTTCTCATACATACTTTTCTACCTCCAACAGATTTGTAAGTAGAAAAAACGCTTCTCTCAGAGCACACATGACATGTGGCACCAGTATCAACAAACCATTCATTTGGATTATTACCATGGTCCACGTCGGAGACCATTGCGACCACCTCGTGATCTTTATTGTTTATAACAACACGTTCAAATAATTGCACAATATTGTCTCCATTAATAAGTACACAATTATATTGAACCATATGTGCATTGGTATATTCAATAACCTATGCATCTAAATTACTACTACCAAGTCTAAATTGGTCTTGCTTGTCAGATGACAAACGATAAACACCATTCTCAAGAGAATAGATCTCAAGGAATTAACCACTCCATAGCGCATCGACATGATTTCAACAAGATTACAATATCTCGTCTTGCGGGTGTTGGAAATATTGTAGCCTTTTACACGGGCAAACTCTTGCTATTACAAAAGAACCAAAAACTAGAAAGTAAATAAAACAAAGTAAATACAATAAAAGAACAAGATGCAAACTATGGTTTTCTTCAAGTCGAGTCGAGGTATCCCTCCTTCCGCAAGACGAGATACGCCTCGGCTAGCGCTCACGGATTGGCGCAACGTCCCCAAAGATGAAACAACTTTCCTCCTACCGAGTTGAAGCACCTCAAACTCGTAGGCACCGATGAACTTGAATTGGAGGCGAGAACCGAGCAATGCAATGCTCCTAATGTGAACTAGAATACTTAAGCTAGAGAGAAGAGAGAATGATTTGTTGGTGTGTACTTCCACTCTAAGATCAAGCCTATTTATAGGCTAGAGAAAGCACTTGAAAGGCCTTGCAATCAAGTTATCTCTTTATGTATTTGGGGGTTACCTAAGATGAAAGGCCATAGGTCTTGGCCACATCAAAGGTCTCCCACATTTTCCACATGTTTCCAACAACCTTTTGAAAGATGGAGAATTTGCTTAAGCTGAAGAAACAATCCCAGCCAGCCTTTCACTCCAGCAGTGAGCAACTCGTACCTCCGCCAGATAAGCCTGCCATGGTCCAGAAATCAGCCACCAATACCTGCTCCTGTGTGCACCTGCAATAGGGGACGAAAATTCATAAATGAACCAAGTACTAGACCCGCACATGAAGCCAAAAACGGTTAAAGTCCTGCAGAATATAATAGAAACCCAGCAGCTCACATAACCCACGAGTACACCACCATGAACCACCAGAATCAGTTATAAAAGGAACCAAGGGACTCAGTGTAGATGGTGTGTGTGCATCACAATGAGATAGTAGACATACTATAATTTTTCTTCCATGCGTGTAAAGATGAATTAATTCAAGAGAAATGCTTATTGAGAATAGCTCAATCCATATTTAATTTACTGAATTTTGATTTACTTAATGTAGATTAAGATTGATGTTTAGTGTCACTGGGTCCTAAGAGGATCTGCTCTTAAATTCTTCTAGTCCCTAGTTTAGCATTTGCAATCTAAAAATATTTTATATCATAAGCTAAAGCCCGATTACCATTATACAATAAACGGTATATATTTAATAACTAACCAAGCATATTGAGGAAGACAGAAAATACGTTGGTAGGTATACTTAATTAAATGTTTGTGTTATGTAGGATCAAGGCATTAGTGAGAAACCCGAATGATTACTCGATCAGATTATCTATCTTAATCGTGAAATCACACTTTTAATTTTGCATATTTTATGTGATTGATTGCTATGTGTTAAATTGGAGTGAATATTTGAATTACATGATGTAAGCCTGAAATGGTTATGTGTTATTTGATATTGATGGTGTAATATGATGTGGATATGTGACTTGTGCAATGGATATGTTTATCTATAGTATTGGAGTTAATTGATGGAATATATGGATATGTAATTGGTGCAATGGATATGTTTGATGTATGGTGTTGGAATCATTCGAATCATGGGATTAAAGAGGATATGTGACGGTCTTGCTCTGGATCTGATATACAATGGCAATGGACCTACGGATCATATACAATGGCAATAGACCTACGGGTCATATACAATGATAATAGACCTGCGGGTCAAAGCAAAAGAGCAAAGAGGGACCTTCGTGGAAAGTGTAAAAATCATCGATCCCGATCCCGATCCCGATCTCGGACTTGGACTTGGACTTGGACTTGGACTTGGACTTGGATCTTGGCAATTGGTCTTTGGGCTTGGGGCTTGGCCCAAACTATTCTTTTTGGACCACCGTCGAGTCAGCAATCCAAGTGGCTTGACACGTTGTCAAGCGAGGCACAGTCACGGGTGCCACGTGAGAAATCCACACGCTCCACACACGGATGGCACACTCCTGCCACACGCCTGTAACCGACGTCGGTTACGAATTGGCCATGATGAGCCTTCAATGGCTGGTTGACCCTGCATGGTGGCTTGGCCTATAAATAGGCTAGCCATACCACTGCATTAGGACACAACACATACAAGCATTCTCTGCATAAGCTCTCTCCCTCTCTTTGCATTGTTTTTCTGTCGAAGCTCTGCTCTCTCCTCCATCCAGTTCGCCGGAGCTCTAGTGATTGTGGTGCTGCATCAATAGAGACGTAGCCGTTTTACCTTTGGGGACGACACGCCAAACCGAAGAGCACTACCGGGGCGTATCTCGTCTTGTGGGAAGAGGCCTCCTCGACTCGGCTAAACTTAGTTCACGGTTCTTTGTTTCGAATTCTTACGTTGTAATTTCATTTAGTTCAGTTTCTCCTTTTCTTTCTTTTGGGTTGTATTACGCCCGGTTTTGTTATCTCTTGTAATCACCAGAAACCAACAATCGCAAGACGAGATAACTTGCCTTTGAAGGGATTTGGACCTTTTAAACTGAACTAAAAACTTTCGAAACTTAAACCTTTGCTGGAGATGTCGACGGAATCCAACACTGCTGCTGCCACCACCACCTCCGCCATTCCCTCCACCATGGCGACCACTGGACCGGTCAACACTTCATCGATTCCCTCGATGATGCCAACCCCCGGCTTCCCAGCTGCCTCATCCACCGTCCCTTGGGTTTGGGACAACCCCTTCGGGGCGTCCACTGGTTCCACCTTTGGTGGTTCGGTTGGTTCCACTTTTAGTGGTTCCTTCGGATCCTTTAATGGATCGAGTGTTGGTGCCTTCGGGCTCAATACTGGTGTTGGATCTTCCGGGATCAACACGAATGTGGGGGGCACTATGCCTAACACGAATGTGGGGGGTACTATGCCCAACACGAACATGGGGGGCGCTATGCCCAACCAAGTTGTTGGCTCCTTCGGGGGCAACGGAATTGGTTCCTTCAATGGACCAAGTGCGGCACCTATGGCACCAAGAATGATGCCACCCGCCGAGAAGCCACCAAAGTTTGGAGGATCTGACTTCAAGCGGTGGTACCAGAAGATGTTGTTCTACTTGACAACATTGGGCGTTGCCAACTTCCTCACGGAAAACGAGCCGCCCGCGCCAAGCGACCAAGAGACTAGGCTCGAAGTCATGGCAGACTATGAAGCTTGGAGAAAAGGGGATTATCTATGTAAAAATTTTATTTTAAGTGCATTAGATGATAGCCTCTATAATGTATACTCCAATGTAACCACATCTAAACAAATGTGGGAAAACCTAGAAAAGAAGTATAGCATAGATAATGCTGCAGGGACGGAACAAGTTGTAGCATCCAAGTTTATGGACTA
Source organism: Salvia splendens (assembly GCF_004379255.2). Classification (NCBI taxonomy): domain Eukaryota; kingdom Viridiplantae; phylum Streptophyta; class Magnoliopsida; order Lamiales; family Lamiaceae; genus Salvia; species Salvia splendens. The sequence continues at coordinate 24,449,397 of NC_056046.1, forward strand.
CAAAATGGTCGACTCTCAACCCGTCATGGAGCAAGTCCAAGAGCTCCAAATGATCATCCACTCATTAGTGGCTGAAGGGATGACCTTGCCCGACAAATTCCTAAGGTGCACGATCATTGACAAGCTCCCTCCAAGTTGGAAGGACTTCAAGAGTTATCTCAAGCACAAGCGAAAGCAGATGACCCTTGAAGACTTGATCGTGAAGTTGCGCATCGAGGCCGACGTGCGCAAAAGTGATCAAAAGGCTAAGGGCTTCACCCCAAATGAGGCCAAAGCCAATCTGTTGGAGCGGGGCGGACCCTCCAACAAACGCCCTCGCCCAAACCGTCCAAATGACAAAGGGAAGGGAAAGCAGCCTTCAAAGAATTTTGAAGGCGACTGCTACAAGTGTGGCAAACCAGGCCACTTTGCTAAAGACTGCCGCAGCAAGAAGAAGAAGCCAGCAGCCCACGTCGTTGAGAAGGAGTTCAAGGACTGGGATGAGAACGACTTCATTGCAGTGGTCACTGAAGAGGTTAACCTTGTTGATAACAAGGGAGGCTGGTACATCGACACCGGCGCTACTGCTCATGTTTGCTCCGACAGGAGCAAGTTTGCCTCCTACACTGCTGTTGAAGGGAGGAAAATCAACATGGGGAATCAAGCATCGTCCGAAGTCCTCGGCGTTGGCAACGTGATTCTCATGATGACGTCTGGCCTAACTATCACCTTGAAGGATGTGCTGCATGTCCCGGACATCCGCAAGAACCTAGTGTCAGGATCAATACTAGTTAATAAGGGGTTTAAACTTGTATTTGAGTCCGATAGGTTTGTCTTGTATAAGTTTGGAAAATCCCTCGGAAAAGGTTATGTAACCGATGGGCTTTTCAAGCTTAGTATAGCAACTCGCAGTGTTGCAAAGCCATTGGCGAATAATAATAAAGCATCTACTTCCTCTTATTTGACCGAGTCTTCAAATTTGTGGCATTGTAGATTGGGACATGTAAATTCAAAAGCCATTAAAAGATTAGTAAATTTGGATTTACTAAAGGCTAATGAATTGGATATCCAAGATAAATGTGAAATTTGTCTTGAAGCAAAAATGACTAAGTTGCCGTTTCACTCGGTTGAACGAAGCACAAAACCCCTTGAATTAATACACACGGATGTATGTGATTTAAAGATGGTGCAAACTAGAGGTGGTAAAAAGTACTTTATCACTTTCATAGATGATTGCACAAGATATTGCTACATTTATCTTTTAAGAAGTAAAGATGAAGCAATAGAGGCGTTCAAAAATTATAAGAACGAAGTTGAGAATCAACTTGGTTGTAAAATCAAAATGATTCGAAGCGATAGAGGAGAAGAATATGTAGCCCCGTTTGAGGAGTTATGCAACGCAAGTGGTATAATTCATCAAACAACTGCTCCATATTCACCACAATCTAATGGTGTTGCAGAACGCAAAAATCGAACTCTAAAAGAGATGATGAATGCACTGCTTCTAACTTCAGGATTACCACATAACATGTGGGGGGAAGCTGTTTTGACAGCCAACTATATCTTGAATAAGATCCCTCTCAAAGGAAAAGATGTTACTCCTTATGAGTTGTGGAAGGGAAGGAAGCCATCCTACAAATACCTCAAAGTGTGGGGGTGTTTGGCAAAGGTAATGGTTCCTCCGCCCAAAGAAGTTACAATCGGACCTAAGACGGTTGATTGCATCTTCATTGGATATGCACTTAACAGTAGTGCATATCGATTTGTTGTTCACAAGTCTGAAATATCGACTATCACAGTAGGAACAACAATTGAGTCGAGGAATGCTGTATTTCTCGAAAATACATTTCCTTGCAAAGACAAGGAAAAAGTCTCAACCAATTCTGAGACAAGAATTGAAGAAGCCACTAGTTCTAAACAAGTGGAAGAAGAAGCCACTAGTTCTAAATCAGCAGATGCGGAATCTGAATCGCGCAAGCGTGCAAGGCCCGATCCAAAAGATACAGTACTAAGACGTGGTAATAGAGTCAGAACACCAAAAACTTTTGGTCCTGACTACATTGCTTTCATGTTGGATGAAGAACCAACATCGATAAAAGTAGCCTTTGCTGGCCCAGACGGGCTGCATTGGAGAGAAGCTGTTCAAAGCGAAATTGATTCAATTTTGCTAAACCACACATGGGTGTTGGTTGATTTGCCCGAAGGTGCTAAACCTTTAGGATGCAAATGGGTTCTTAAAAGAAAGTTTAAGGCCGATGGAACAGTTGATAAGTATAAAGCCCGATTAGTAGTAAAGGGTTTTAAACAAAAGGAAGGACATGACTTCTTCGATACCTATTCACCTGTAACAAGGATTACATCTATACGAGTGCTTCTCGCTATTGCTGCATTGCACAATCTTGAGATTCATCAAATGGATGTAAAGACCGCGTTTCTAAATGGTGAACTAGAAGATGAAATCTATATGGAACAACCCGAAGGGTTTGTAGTACCTGGACAAGAGAAAAAGGTATGCAAGCTCGTAAAGTCCCTATATGGATTGAAACAAGCGCCATTGCAATGGCACTTGAAGTTTGATAATGTGATGTTATCAAATGGGTTTAAAATCAACGAGTGCGACAAATGTGTCTACATCAAGAGCACTAATAACGGTCATGTTATAGTGTGTCTCTACGTTGATGATATGTTAATCTTGGGTAGCAACACTCAAGTAATTAACGATACAAAGGCCATGTTAAAGAGAAACTTTGACATGAAAGACATGGGTCTAGCCGATGTAATTCTTGGAATGAAGATTCTAAGAACGAATGATGGAATCATCTTAACACAATCACATTATGTTGAGAAGATATTGAATAAATTCAAAGCCTATGATGGCGCGCCGGTTAAGACTCCAATTGAACTCGACGTTCACTTGAGCAAGAACAAAGGCGAGCCCGTTGCTCAAGAAGAGTATGCACGGGTCATCGGGTGCATTATGTACTTGACTAATTGCACTCGACCTGACATCGCCTGTGCCGTGAACAAGTTGAGTCGTTACACGAGCAATCCAAGCAAAGAGCATTGGAGAGCTCTTGTAAGGGTTTTGAGATATTTAAAACATACTCAAAATTATGGGCTACGCTTCTCGAGATACCCCCGGTACTTGAAGGGTACTGTGATGCCAATTGGATATCTGATAATAGAGACTCACTTTCGACAAGTGGATACGTCTTTACTATTGGGGGTGGTGCTGTATCGTGGAATTCCACAAAACAGACCTGTATAGCCCGATCAACAATGGAATCGGAGTTCATTGCTTTGGATAAGGCTGGTGAGGAAGCCGAGTGGCTTAAGAACTTCCTTGAAGACATTCCATGTTGGTCTAAGCCAGTGCCACCAGTGCTGATCCACTGCGATAGCCAAGCAGCTATTGGAAGGGCAAACAATGGCTTCTATAACGGTAAGTCTCGACATATACGTCGACGACATAACACCGTGAGACATTTGATCACAACAGGGGTGATTACAATTGACTATGTGAAGTCAATAGATAATCTAGCGGATCCGCTAACCAAAGGGTTAAACCGTGATCAAATGAATAAGTTGCTAGAGGGAATGGGTTTGAAATCCACAAACTAAAGAATTATCATAGTGGTAACCCAACCATGATGACTGGAGATCCCAAGAACTTGGTTCAAAGGGACAACTAAGCTATGAGAGTTCAAGAGAAACACTCAACTATATCTATTCCCTAAGAGCAATAGAGTGTTGGAGAACTTGCCTTGTGGTAAAGGCTAAGTCTATGACTTTTAATGATTCTTAAGGATCTCAAAGAGATGGAGTTCTCAAAGAGACCAAGTATGGCAAGGTACTTGACTAAGAATCACCTATGTAAGTGCGAAGTGTGGTCGCTTCATAAAACGTACTTATGAATCCAAAGTGGTGTCCAAGACCGCAATGGACACAAAACGTGAGAACGGATGAGGTTGAGGTGTTTAAGCGTTAACACCATTGTCTCGGTGCACGCCGTGGGGGATTAGTTCAAAGCATCGCGCTACTAAGCCGCCTGTGTATCCGATGGTGTCGACTATGGAGGGTTCAAAGTCAACAACTACCTATCCTTATGCTTATATACCTCTCGAGGGTTGAGCTTATGTCTGCATGCATATGCATTTGGCTATTTCCACTCATGTGGGGGATTGTAAAAATCATGGATTAAATATGCCCGGTCAATGGTTTTGACCAAAGAATAAATGTGACGAGACATTTAATTTTGTGAAATTAAATGATATAGCGTCGATCTACATTTTACGTAGATAAATGTAGTATATTCACTTTCTCAAATCCGATTTCCGGTGAGTGAGAAATAGTGGATTAAAGTTGGGCACAATTAGCTTTTAATTAAAGCTTGGAGCATGTGCTTAGGGAATAATTAACTAGTGTTAATTATCCCACATTGGAAGATTAATACATCTTTAATGTGTTTAAATTAAGTGACTTTATGTTACTTAATAATTATAGTGGATCAAGATGGGTGAAAAAGCCCACACGCGCGCACACGCGCGCGTCGCCGCCGCCCGCCCCGCCCGAGCCCGAGCCCGTGCTCGTGGGCGTGGGCGTGGGCGTGGGCGCGGGCCGCGGGCCATGGGCCCGGGCCCGAGCCCGAGCCCGATCTCGATCTCGAACTTGATCTTGGACTTGGACTTGGACTTGGATCTTGGCAATTGGTCTTTGGGTGGTCTTTGGGCTTGGGGCTTGGCCCAAACTATTCTTTTTGGACCACCGTCGAGTCAGCAATCCAAGTGGCTTGACACGTCGTCAAGCGAGGCACAGTCACGGGTGCCACGTGAGAAATCCACACGCTCCACACACGGATGGCACACTCCTGCCACACGCCTGTAACCGACGTCGGTTACGAATTGGCCATGATGAGCCTTCAATGGCTGGTTGACCCTGCATGGTGGCTTGGCCTATAAATAGGCTAGCCATACCACTGCATTAGGACACAACACATACAAGCATTCTCTGCATAAGCTCTCTCCCTCTCTCTGCATTGTTTTTCTGTCGAAGCTCTGCTCTCTCCTCCATCCAGTTCGCCGGAGCTCTAGTGATTGCGGTGCTGCATCAATAGAGACGTAGTCGTTTTACCTTTGGGGACGACACGCCAAACCGAAGAGCACTACCGGGGCGTATCTCGTCTTGCGGGAAGAGGCCTCCTCGACTCGGCTAAACTTAGTTCACGGTTCTTTGTTTCGAATTCTTACGTTGTAATTTCATTTAGTTCAGTTTCTCCTTTTCTTTCTTTTGGGTTGTATTACGCCCGGTTTTGTTATCTCTTGTAATCACCAGAAACCAACAGAAAGGTCTATACAAAGAGCAAAGATGGGCATTCGTGGAAAGGTCAAATAAATATAAAGGACCTACGGGTCTTATACAATGGAAATCCCGAGCAGATACCAGGCTTGATTAGTCACATAATATTAAAAAGGATCATAAAGGCATATGCATATGGATATGAAATTGTTTATGATATTTATTGTTTCTAGGTATATATATATTATAGTTAAATAATATGCTTGATATTTTTGTGACGTGAAATTAAAGGTAAAATTTATATACACTGAGTTGTGGCTCATATAAACCAATAATATTTTTCAGGCAAAGATATCGATGATGTTTTGTCACGACCGGGCCTTGCTAAGGATAGCATTGCTCGGTAAATCGTGACTTGGGGAGGGGAAAAAGAAGAGGGGACAGAAAGGGGATGAAAGAATATCAATATGATAAGTAGATACTTCTTAATAAGACAAAGGTGGTTCACAAGGCAATGAAAGATCATGAAATTAAAAAGAGTGTCTAACACCGGTCATTCGTTACTAATCATTATTCTTACAATCCATCTGGTACATAATACTACAATAGTGCACAGCGGAAGGAGTTGTAAACACATGGCCATATGTGTGAAGACATATGCCACAAGAACCCTACAAAAGAGATGAGACGACCACCAACTCCACTTAGCCACCATTTCATCACTGCTCAACTTGCACATTTAGAAATACATGCAGTACTGAGTACGGGGTACTCAGTGGACACATTGCCTAAAGTTACACATATATATAAGAAAATGTTATCATTATCATGTCATCACAGTAACACACGGGGGTTTTCTTAAAGGCTCGAGCTTACTATGTTCATTTTCATAAAGTTCGTCTGATCAGACTAAGTTCATTCCAGTAATCCGCCATATCTGATAGTTCATTCTGTGTCGGGAAGGTGGCCACCTTCCACGATCACATTGACCGGCCAACCCTTATGATGACTCACGGTCCATTCCTTTGTGTACACTAACTCGAATAGGATCTTGGTCCTATTGGAGTCCGAATTCGATTCGTTCATTTGGCATCACCAAATAGATAGGCATCATAAAACAAATAATTTATGACACTATAACATTTGAAAAGAAAGTAAGTGCAATTTTATCAAAGTGACCCCTAACTTCACTTCACAAAAAAAATCAGATTTTGAAATCAAGAAGGCTCTTTCTTCTTCATCCACCTTTCTCACGTCGATCACACATTCCTCTCTGTCCATCTTTCTGATATCCGCTCTCCTCCACGGCTCACCGGCGAGCTCATCGCAGTCGTCATCCTCCAGCTTAGTTCCTTCTTTCTTCTTCCCCCTTTCTTTTCTTTTCTTCCTCTTTCTCTTTTACACACATACATGAACACACGCATATACACATACACATGCTCCCCCCCCCCTACTCTTTTTCTCTTCAAAACATGTCCAACAACGGCTCAGCCGCCGTCGCAGGTGTGGGGCAGCGGAGTCATTCCGGATTCGCCGTTGCAGCTATCGGAGCTTCGCCAGCAACTGGTGTGTCAAGTGGACAGCGGCAACGTCGGAAGGGCAGTAGCAATTGGGCAGGGGCTGTGCCGGAGCCGCAGGACATGCTCCTCCTGGACGAGGCAGCAGCGCGTCGGCACCGAGAGCAGCGGCTTCGTCGCTCGGCAATAGCTAAGGAGCTTCGGGCAGTCCCCGGATAAGGCAGCGGCGTGGGTATTGTGTTGGCGAGGGCAGCAAGTGCGCGGGGCACCGAGAGCAGCCCCTCCTCCGAGGATTTAAACATCCCAAATACTAAGTTCTTGTCTTTATTTCTTGCTCGATTATGAATATTACACTTATTTTTATTGCAAGGCTATACTACTTGAATATTGAAGAAACGGATGGTAAAAAGAATGTCAACTTGATTAAGAAATCTAGCACAAAGATTATTTGGATATAAGTAGCTTGGTATTGCAAAATTCATGTCATGAGAGCTATTGTAGAAAATGATTATGGTGGGATTAGCACTATCAAAAAGCTATGTTTGAGCATTCTAAGTTCTTTTGCACATGTTTGGCTAGTGACATGAAATGCTCTTGGTTTGAAGATGTTTACGTGGAGTGCTCGTTGGGATTTAAAGAAGTAATAATTTGAAAATGATCATACTTGGGTTTTCTCTAAGAGTGATGTTAAATGGCCATAATGTGGCCGGCCATAAAGAGTTAATTTAGTCTATTTACATGTATAAAAAATTAGAATTATCGATATAAACTTATATGTGTGTGAATGGACTTGTGAGTTGATACTTATCTTTGAATTCTATTACGTAAAATACATTAATATCACGAATTACTGTATATGTTGAGCAACAATCAAGAAATGACAGTAGTAATAAGTTGAGCAAAAACTACGAAAGAGCAACACTAACATGTTGAGCAACATATAATGAAGATGATATAAAAGTAAAATCAAGTAGTATAAAATCAAAATTTTGAAAAAAAATTAATTTTTTGTTATTTAATTAATTTATGGCTGGCCATAATGTGGCCGCATAGCATTATTCTTTCTCTAATTAAGCATTCTTTAAATCATGTTCATGCTTGTTCTAAGAATATAAAAAAAAACTAAGAGTAAGGTTTGATGTGGAAGAGTTTACCTTGAGCAAAGAAGAAGAAAGATAGTGTGTGTAGGAAATTTGACTCTTCTTCCTCAAGCACTTACTTGAATCCTCATTTTGAAAAAATTTGTTTGGGGAAATTTTGTGGAGGAACAAAAGGGTAGAGGATGATAAAGTGTGGTATTTATAGGGAAGAAAGGTGCATGACTTTACATGGTTAAAACATTTATTCATGAGGGGAAAAGTGTTGTCCAATGATTATGGACTTTTTGCCAAATGAGGCAAGTGGTCATAGTCCCACGGTTCCAAAACTGACAGTTCCAGTTCGGAACCGGAACCGGACCGTGAGGCTATTTTATGGTTCCGGTTCCGGTTTCGGTTCGGAACCGCCGGTTTTTGGACGGTTTACACGGTTCCGGTTAAAAAACCGGCGGTTTCACGGTTCGATTTTTTTTCTATGTAATTTGAAATTTGGACTTATACAATAAATTGGAACAAGAAAACGGATAATTTTAATTGAAATAAGACGAATAAGGTGAAAATGATATCAATTTTATTGAATCTGAGTTGTAACGGACAACTATACATTACAATTACAATACATATAAAAGTATACAACATACAACATACAACATACAACATACAACAATATAATATAATTTACAAGTGTCGTCGGAACGTAAATAAAAAAACATGAAATGGGGGGATAATGGATGAATTTGAATTCAAAATCAAAATTAAAAAATTTGAGAAAACCGGCGGTTTTGGCGGAAAACTGTCGGAACCGCCGATTTCACCGCCAAAACCGCTGGTTCGATCAACAAACCGTCTGCCTCGTGTTCCGCACCAGAACCGAAAACCACCGGTATTCGCGGTTAACCGCCGGTTTTGGCCGACAAAACCGGCTGCAAAAGCTGCGCCCGCTGCCGCCTCGGTTTTCTCACCGGAACCGTGAAACTGCCGGTTAACTGGCGATTCGGTAACAGTTCCGGTTCGAAAATCTTGAACCAGAACCGGACCACGGTTCCAAATGCGACAGTTACGGTTCAAAAAAATTGACACGGTTCCGGTTCGAAACCGGAACCGGTGGGCATCTCTAAGTGGTCATTTCAATCATTCATTATGCCAAAAATGGCAAGAATATTACATCTTGTCGCCTAAAAAGACGGTTATCAAGTACGGTCGTCATTTGGAAAACGTGAGCCGTCGTTTGATAAGCGTGCTTGATGTGATGTGATTTCGTCAATCGCCTCGTCTTGATTTAACATGCTTCTTATCCTTTCGTGTAGGTATCAGGGTTCAAGGCGTGACTATTGAGCAACGTCCGGAGGGAATGGAAAATATTTTTTTATTTTTTTATTTTTACTCTAATGTTGAACTCGATGTAGAACGCGTACAAACTTTTATTTGAAGCTCATTCTTCACAAACGGACTATAAGAATATAAATATTGTAATAGAACTATTTTCGATCACCACTCAAAACATATTTAGCAACGTTTGATCATAACGTGAGGTAAAGAAGCTAGGCGCGAAACTAATATATATTAATAGGTCGGTTTTCTAAAAGACTTAGGGAAATAAAAAGGGCGGGCGTTACATGTTTTGGTTGATATGAGCTTTAGAAACTCCACGTATTATCAGGGTTGGCGGCTGATGCATTATAGCAACCTTCTCTTGTATTAAGTACTCTACAATGCAAAGATTCGAACTGAGTACATAGTCACATACCAAAAGCAATGTAGCAAACACCAACAACGACAAAACGATAAGTCTACAACATGACTACCAACTACACATCCGTCTATTATACACCATAGCAAAACAACCACATTAACTTATCAACCAGCATGCATCAACGTAACACGGAAGTGGAGCTCTCTAGCATCCACAAGCTGGAACACACAACGACAACCAATTTTTCGTTGTCGCGGATGAAACGGAGCCATCCACCATGAACAATGGAACTGTCGTTTTGCTTGGTCACAGGCATCTCCCATGTTCGGTATTGAATTGTGAACAACACCTCGAACTGATGCCCATCCTTGGCAATGTGTGCCACCCAGAATTCATTGCGGATCATCTGTTTGCACAATTACGAAGCATGAAATCAGTGAATAATAATGCATCAACAATTAACAACAACATCCTAAAATTCAAGTTGTTTAACATACGAGATGATTCTCCTTCAGTGTCCGCATCATAGTGACGACAAACGTTGGCAGCGGGATACTAGTACTTATCTCAAGCTCAATGTCCGATCATTCTATGGAGTCATCCTCCTAGTCCGAGAGAAACCATTCGTATAGCGAATCAATGTCCGCCTCTGGATCTGAGTCCTCTGCAACATCACCACATATGATGAAGTTGCAAACATGATATCAAAAGTAAGCAACAAGTATGGGTTACACAAACGCAATGCAAAAATACCCGACTTTCTAAGTCATGGGTTGGAATGCATCCAGACATGAAGTTGTAGCGATCAATGTGAAACACCCCACCGCCAAAGTAGATGAGGTTTAGGGAGTCGTCGTTCTGCAAATGTACTCGGTACACAAAGTTAGCCCAGCCCTCATCAAAGTATAAACCGCTAGGTCTCTCCTTCATTTTAACAGGCCATCGTATACCATTCGGCATCAACAAGTAACATTGCTCTGGTACCAACTCACAGTATCGAGATACCCACTCCGGCAGTACACGCTAACACACAAAATTAATTCTAAATTAATCCCAAAATTAAGCCTAAACTCTAAACTACACGAACAACAAAATTATTGAACTAAAGTAAACGAACATCAAAATTATTGAACTATGGATTCTATTATGCGTAACGGTTACAAACAATTTTAGACAGATACTTGCATGATGGACCGCGAAATATTGTTTTGAGACCCGCGGGTAATGGCGGGGGTTAATGTCCGATCGAACTCCAGGCATGATGAACGACGATCGACGTACTTAGATTGTTGATGAAAGGGTTTGGAGGTTTGTAGGCAGGCACCATTTGAGTGAATGGTTAGGGTTATCTTAATGGAATTAAGTCATTAAATAGTCTACACCCACCAAGTCATGTCCCATTCAACACATCCCTCTATCATTCAAGTAATCCCTCCAACTCCCCTACTTGTCCCCTTCATTAGATATTGTAGGTACTAAAATCGGGTAGTTGGGGTACGCATTATGGGGGTGTAATTGAGGTTGGTAAATGTCAATCAAATTAATTTCATCTAGATAAAGTCAACCCCTTTAACTTCCCCCAAAGAAGAAGTCAACCGGCACATTCACTCAACACAACCGACAAAAGATCTTGACTTACTTTTTGCTTCGATCGTTCTCCGCCATGCTAAGGAGATGAAGTCGCCAATAATGAGCTTCCCGAGATTCTTCATTCAAGCGGTGTTTGATGAAATGAATGCCATGTCGGGAGGAAAGCACTTCTCAGTGCAAGAAATCAAGCAGCATCTGCGGTTCTACAAGGCTCTGTATGACACATTCAAGGTGTTGGTCGCCAACAACAGAGTCCAGTGGGTACCTAATCCTCAGTTCGTTACCGCGACCGACGAGGTTTGGCTCGAGATGATAGAGGTATGTGCGTTATAAGGATGTTTGTGTACTCTCTTTTTTGTCGGATTATTTGCAAAATTGGCATGCACCTTATTATATTGGTTTAGGTCATATTAGTAATGAGTTCCACCATTAGCATTGTAGCAAGATCCATTTGTGGGAATCTACTACCACCGCAATGAGCCTATGCTTAACGAGCTCTCAATCATGTTCGGACTGCACGATGTAAAAGCGGAGCCGCCCACGGAGGTCATACATATATCTTCCGAGATGGATGAGGAAGAGGAAGAGGATGACGATGATGAGGATGACTGGGAAGATGATGAGGACGCGGATGCGATCGACTTGGAATACAAAGAGGAAGATGAAGAGGAAGAAGAAGACGTCGAGGATGACGAGGATGAGATTAATTCACATGTCCCAAATAAAGACCAAAAGACACGTCGGAAGCTGTTCGTGTTGTTTCAAACTCAGAAATCTCTCACTCTCCTCTCTAATAAATCTGCTTGAAGAAGCAGAAATTATAGCAGTAATTTGCTTTGAATAAAAGAGAATAATATGAGAAAAGATGAAGACAGAGAGATGATCGAATGTAGAACTTCAATATCTGATTTGTGAATACAATCGATCTTAAATAGAGGAAAAAAACAACTAACTAACCACTAAACACGTACTGCATCAGTAACTCCACTAACACACTAACTTAGCCACTAAAAAGACTCCTAAAAAATAGCAACTAACTTGACTCTGGAAAGATACTGCAGAGAACAAGTCAAAGACTTGCTTTTACAGATTATTCGAATAACATAAACAGCAAATACTAAATTTGAAATGCTAAACTTAAAATTCAAAACCAAGTCTAATTCACTTCACCACATATCTCCTCCTTGAATTAGACTCTTGAACACACTCCAACTTCATGAATGAGTTGATTGAACCTGCTCACAGCAAGAGGTTTAGTAAACACATCAGCAATTTGATCTTCTGTTTTGCAGTAGCTCAACTTCACTTCATCATCTTGCTGCACTTCTCTAAGATAGTAGAACCTTAGCTTGAAATGCTTTGTCTTTCCATGAAACACTGGATTTTGTGAAATAGCAATGGCTGCTTGGTTGTCCACATGTAGTATTGTTGGTCTGTTCTCCTTCATGCCCAGATCACACAACAATTTCCTTAGCCAAACAGCATGTTTAGCAGCTGCCGTTGCTGCTACAAATTCTGCTTCTGCAGTGGATTGTGCAACTACTTCTTGCTTCTTTGTGCTCCATGAGAAGCATCCTGATCCTAAAGAGAAACAAAAACCTGTTGTACTCTTCATATCCTCTGCAGAACCACCCCAATCACTATCCACATAGCCAACCAGCTTCATTTCCTGAACTTCCATAAATCTCACCCCATAGCCTTGAGTTCCTTTCAAGTACCTAAGTACTCTCTTTGCTGCTGTGAGATGTTCTTCATTTGCACAGTGGAGAAATCGAGACAGAATACTCACAGCATGTTGAATATCTGGTCTAGTAGCTGTTAAATACATCAAGCATCCCACCATCTTCCTGTATTCACTTGCAAGTTCTGACTCCTGCTCGCTTCCCCTGTTCAACTTCTCCTTCTGATTTGCAGGAGTTGAAACCGACTTGCATTCACTCATATTGAAACGCTTCAGCACCTCCTTGGTATACTTCTTTTGACATAGAAAAATGTCACCTTTCTTCTGATGAACTTCCATGCCTAAGAAGTAAGCCATTTTTCCAAGATCAGTCATTTCAAACTCCTTCATTAACCCATCCTTCAGCTTCTGAATTTCACTCTCTTCATCTCCAGTAACTAACAGATCATCCACATAAATGGACACCACAACCAGACCACTCTTATTTTGTTTAAAATAAAGAGTCACTTCACTCAAGCTTTTCTGAAATCCGAGCTGTTGAAGATGAGCATCAATCTTGTTGTACCACGCTCTTGGAGCTTGCTTTAAACCATATAAAGCTTTGTTGAGTTTGTAGACTTTCTCCTCCTGACCTTCAACAATAAAACCATCAGGCTGGTTTACATAAATTTCCTCACTCAGCTCACCATTGAGGAAAGCTGATTTTACATCTAACTGGTAGACATTCCACCGTTTCTGAGCAGCAACAGCAAGTAGCAGTCTGATAGTATCCATTCTAGCAACTGGAGCAAATACATCAGAGTAATCAACACCACTTACTTGAGCATACCCTTTGACAACTAGCCTGGCTTTATATTTGTTCACCGTGCCATTTGGATTCAATTTTGTTTTGTAAATCCATTTGACACCTATAGCCTTTTTGTGTGAAGGCTTCTCCACCAGCTCCCAAGTATTGTTCTTGTTGATCATCATCAATTCCTCCTTCATGGCATTCAACCAATCTCCACTTGCTTTGGCTTCCTCTATGGAACCTGGTTCGATCAATGCAACATTACACCTTGCATAGATGTCACCAAGTGACCTGGTCCCTCTTACAGGTTCATGGTCGATTGATTCCTTAATCAGGAGCTCAGCTTCAACATCACCATTTTGCTCATTTTTGCTCTCCAATGCAGCCACTTCAGGAACTTCATTGATCTCTTTTTCATCTCCTGTCTCCTCCCACTTCTTATCTTCAAAAAAGGTCACATCTCTGCTTACAATAACCTTATTCTCTACTGGACAATACACTCTATAAGCCTTAGATTGTGAGCTATATCCCATAAATATTCCAGCCTTCCCTCTATGATCTAACTTGTCTCTTCCAATTGAATGAGTAAGATAGAAACATAAACAGCCAAATACTCTTAGACTACTGACCTTTGGCTTGTAACCATGCCAAGCTTCAAATGGAGTGAGATTGGTAAGTGCTCTCGTTGGCAATATATTTAGCAAAAACACAGCAGTATTCACAGCTTCTGCCCAGAACGGTTTGGCCAACTGTTTCCCATGGAGCATACATCTTCTCATCTCCACGATGCTTCTATTTTTCCTTTCACTCACTCCATTTTGTTGAGGAGTGTAAGGAACAGTGAGTTGATGTCTAATACCAGCAGCTTCACATATTTCTTTGAGTCTATTGGATGTGTATTCACCTCCATTGTCTGTCCTCAAAATCTTGATTTTGCTGTTTGTCTCATTTTCCACCTCATGTTTGAACTTGAGGAAGACACCATCGACTTCGCCTTTTTGTTTCAGAAAGTATACCCAACAAAATCTTGTAGAATCATCTATGAAAGTCACAAAATACCTGCTCCCATTCAGAGACTTTTCTGGCATTGGACCACAAATATCCGAGTGCACCAGCTGAAGCTTTTCCCTCGCTCTCCAGCTTGATCTCTGAAATGGTTTCCTTGCAAGTTTCCCTTGCAAGCAAGTCTCACAATCATCCATTCTTCCTTTTAACTGAGGCATATCCTCTGCAAGACCATTTCTTTGCATATACTCCAGGCCTTTGCAATGAAAATGGCCCATTCTCCTATGCCATAACTCCTCATGTTCACCCTGCACACAGGCCATGGCTGTGCTCCCTCTTTTTGCAGGATCAAATGCAAAGACTTTATTTTGCATTGGAATTTTGAAGAGAAATTTCCCATCTTTGCTGGAAATGACACACCTTTGATTTTCGAAAGTCACACTCATTCCCTTCTCCACCAACTGTCCTACACTTAGAAGGTTTTGGTCTAATTTGGGAACAAAGTAGACATCAGATAACAACATCATACCTTCAGTTCCTTCAAGCAATACATTGCCTTTGCCTTTTACTTCTAGCAATTCTCCATTCCCTATCTTCACAGTGATATCAAAATCTTTGTTGTCAATCTCAGTGAAGATAGCTTGGTTTCCAGACATGTGGTTTGAACACCCACTATCCACCAACCATCCTTCGCTTGTAGTTCCAGTGGCATGACACGAAGCAACAAACAATTGCTCCACTTCTCCTGTAGCAGCCTGTGCCTCTTCTTGTGGTGAGTTATTCCCCTTGCAAATCCTTTCAATATGGCCCATCTTTCCACATTTTCTGCATTTAACATCTGGTCGCCTCCAACATTTAAAGAACGGGTGACCGTTCTTCCCACAATGTTTGCAGGCTTCGTTACCACCTTTTCCAGGCTGAGATCCAGCAGCATAAGTTTTGGTGTCTGCCTTCTTTTTCCAGTTACTACCATGCTTCACCTTGGCTCGCATTGCACCTTCAATAGTTGCTTCACCTGTCCTCAACATCTTCCTTTGCTCTTGTGCTTGAAGAGCACTCACAACTTCAGCAAATAACATCTCCGAGATTTCTTTGGTGTTCTCAAGAGAGGCTATTGTTGCTTCAAATTTTTCAGGCACCGAGCATAGGAGTTTTTCAATTAGCCTTTCATCTCCCAGATCAGTGCCTAACACAGCCAATTTGTTGGCTGTATCCAGTAGCTTATCTGCAAACTCTTGAATTGATTCACCATCCTTCATCTGCAGCCTTTCAAGTTCCCTTTTCAGATTCATCGCCTTCATGGCTTTGATTCTTTTGTTTCCTTCATACTCCTTCTTCAAGAACTCCCAAATACTCATAGCAGAATCTAGATGCATGATTCTGTTGAATATTATGGGAGTGACAGCAGCATAAAGATTGGATCTCGCCTTTGCTTTCCTGGTAACACGTTCCTTGTTAGCCCTGATTTGGGCTACTGTAGGATTGTCTCCCAAAGGAGGTACTTCGTAGTCATTCTCCACAGCCTCCCACAAGTCAGCCCCTTCCAAAAAGGCCTGCATCCTTATTTGCCAGATCTGGTAGTTGCTCCCATCAAGAATTGGAGGACCAGCACTCATGACTCCTGTAGCCATTGATCCAGTTTCCATCGCCCTTAAGATGCTAAAGGCTCTAGATACCACTATGTTGTTTCAAACTCAGAAATCTCTCACTCTCCTCTCTAATAAATCTGCTTGAAGAAGCAGAAATTATAGCAGTAATTTGCTTTGAATAAAAGAGAATAATATGAGAAAAGATGAAGACAGAGAGATGATCGAATGTAGAACTTCAATATCTGATTTGTGAATACAATCGATCTTAAATAGAGGAAAAAAACAACTAACTAACCACTAAACACGTACTGCATCAGTAACTCCACTAACACACTAACTTAGCCACTAAAAAGACTCCTAAAAAATAGCAACTAACTTGACTCTGGAAAGATACTGCAGAGAACAAGTCAAAGACTTGCTTTTACAGATTATTCGAATAACATAAACAGCAAATACTAAATTTGAAATGCTAAACTTAAAATTCAAAACCAAGTCTAATTCACTTCACCACAGTTCGTTGATCCCACTGCTCTCTCTGCTCTCTCCGACAGACTGTCCACTACAATGCCTTTGCCTCACAAAAACAAGCAACTGTCGAAGCTATATCCCATGGATCCCCCTCGTCCATCTCGCTATAGTCCAGGTGTTAGCTCATGTGCTTCATCTTCACCCGCATCGAAGGCACCCCGAGGTCCAAAGTGAGTCGATTGGTAGTATCACTCCGACGCGTGCGAGTCCATATCCTAAAATTCAAATGTTGTTTTGTTGATCTAGCACCGGACATCGCACTTTTGATTTTAATGCAATCGGCAAACAATGTAGTATATGTCGTATCGTATAATTATGTGTCATGTTTTCAAGTGTGTTTCCACTATGCATCTCATCTTTCTAGCCAACATATAAAACGATAAACTATAAAATATCATATCATATATATCAAAAGCTAGCAATATGTTGTTGATGTTAATTCACCAAATATGACTGTGTCCATATTTGGCCGAACTAACACACATGAAGTTCATAATTAGGTCTACAAAATACCAAATAAGACACAAAGTTTTCAAACATTACCCAAACTATACAAGATAGGGAATAAAGGAGCTAAGAGCATATGGTGTAGATGTCGACCATCAACTAATACTGCCACCACAGTCAAAAGAGAAGCACGCACATGCCGACCACATTCAGGGTGCCTTTGGGTTCTGCCCCATAAACCTGAGCACGTACCTCGGTTTCGCATCATTGTCCATACCAATGAAAACTTCAAGACGTTGAGGCTTGTCAGCAAGTATGTCACACAACTCATACCTCTGCTCGCTTGTGATACCCACAACACTACCAAGTTTGCGATGTATAGCTTGCCTTGCTTGCCCCAAATCAAACGCATATTCAATTCTGGAAGAGATGACATCAAGTCTTTTGTTTGTCCCAGAGTGCATATGATCTAGGAACTCCAGCAGCATGACATCAGTCGAAACAGCTTTCCGCTCTTTCGGTGTCTTTGGTGGAGGTTGCTCATGTTGCTCACTCTGTTCCGTGCTTTCAGAGTGGTGGCTTTCCGGAGTTGGACTGAAAGTGGGGTTCATCGGTTCATCAAACAAATCGTCAAGGTTGACAACGTAGTCGTTCGATGGATCATCATTGGGATGATCTTACCGAGCTGCATTCTCCGTCCTCACTGCATTTGCGCCATCAGCAATGTCTTCACTAACAGCACCAGTAGAGCGATCTCTGCCAAATATTTGAGTCCAAACATCATACAACGGCCATGATTTGTGGCGCATAAACTTGGCATTCTTATCAGCTTACAACATATGTACACACTGGGCAGGTTTGGAAGGCAGTTGGCAACAAATAATGAATAACTCAAAGCTAAAATGGGCATGATGAATTTCTCAACAACTCAAGACCACCCACAAACGACAACCATAACATATATCAAATGCGCATGAAATACAAATCAAAACCATGATTGAATAGATAACACTTACAGCCACAATCTATTCCCATTGCTCGTCACTGCAGTCGATCTTATGGGTGCCGTCTGGATTGAAGCCTACGCCAGTCCTTGGAAGCATGTTCCGGAGACTATTGAAGTTGGCCTTCCAAGCAGAGATCTTCGAGACAACATGGGGCGTACCCTTCAGGTAGGTATTGGGAAATTCCTTACGAAGGTCGTCTTCGATGCGTTGGAGATAGCCGGTCCTGAAACCATTGTCCGATTTCCATCCACGTGCAGTAAGTTCCAATAAAGAAGCAGCCAATACCTCTTCTTCCCGGGCATTCCACAAACGCCGACTCCGGTCGCCCTTTCGGTACTTCTGCCTCAGAGATCCCTATTTTGAGGAAGATGGACCGTTAGTTCCAGATACAATAGCCCTGAGTTCTGAAACTAGACGAAGAAGGATACTAACCATGTGCAGAGCTGCCGAAGAAGGATACAATAGCCCTGAGTTCCGAAACTAGACGAAGAAGGATACAATAGCCCTGAGTTCAGATACAATATCCCATTGCGAATTACTTGAGACATTGATGACAACAACTACATAAATAAACTGTGATCAACCACTTTATAATGGACACCACAGAGTTCAATAATTTGTATTAGCCCTCAAAGAGGCGATTCAATGTCATACCTGGATATTCACACTTCGAAGAGAAAATTATGAAGTGTTCACTTTGCCTCGTCGCCATTAAATGGCAAGGTAGTTGAACCGAAATACATGATTCACGCTGAATTTTTGGGGGAAAATCAAAGAAATTTGCTTCCCGGGTGAAATTGGGGGGAAATTGGGGATTGGGGGTAATTTCGTCATTTAACAAATACATTTAGGTCAAACATATGACCGTTCTCTACTGTTTGTTAAATAATTGAGCTCAATTCTTGCAAGATGAACAAAACAGTCATTCCATATATATACTCCCAAATCTGCTTCAAAACCGGGAGGAATTCAAATCTTCGATTTCGCCGAATTGGAATTATGCCAAAGTGAACACGCCCTGAGATTATGAGTTCATTTCTAGGCATTTCATGGTGTTTGTTTCCCAAGAGTTCATTTCTACGGAGCCTTGGACCCGCACTATTCATGCTAATTAGAGCAAATATCATTTCTTTCAAAATTTGTGGTTTTTGCTATCTGTATTAGAGTTTGTATATAGATTTGGAGTGACTTTATAACTGTACCCTTACCTTTTGATGATGTAGGTTTACAATAAAATAGTAGTTTGGGACTGAAGATTTGGTCTTTTCCGACCTTTCATGCGAAAATACATTCTATAGCCCAATAATTACCTTCCTTGACCTAGAAAATGATACTTATCAAAAGTTTATAAGTAAAAGAATAACATTTTATAATTTTGGTTCATCTCATAATAAGATTCATATTTTATTTTTACCAAAAATGATAAGTAGGTTCATATTTCACTAACTCAATACACTCATATTTTATTATAAAACCAATATAAAAAAATGAGGGTCATGTTCCACTAACTTTTCTAACTTATTATTCCGTATTTTTTACTTTTCTTAAAATATGTGCCAGACCAAATATAATTCCTAGTGGGACATAGTTAATACACTGGTTGATTTTGATTTATGTGGGCCACAACACAAGAATTATTAGGCTCTGATTTCATTTCTCAAGATTTATCAAATAGAAAAGTGAACATACCTATGTAGTAGGCATGCACAAACCGACCCGGCCCGGCGGTTAACCGGCGGTTCGGAACCGCCGGTTCATGAACCGGGCCCGGAACCGGCGGGTTGAACCGGCAGAAGGGTCGCAGGGTCGGAAGGGCCGGTTCAGGTTCGGCAATATATTGAACCTGAACCGGCGGTTCAAAACCGGCGGTTCGAACCGCCGGTTCAAAGGGTCGAACGGCATAGGGTTCGTAGGGGTTCAAAGTAGGGATTGGTATGAACCGGCGGTTCGCCGGTTTTGGGCGAAAACCGCCGGTTTGAACCGGCGGTTCCGACCGGTTTCCGCCGGTTCCGGAAGCTTTTTAGGCGTAGGGGCTAGGTGAGGTCAGAAACCGGCAGTTTGTGTCGGAAAACCGTGGACCAACCCGCCGGTTTTGTGGAAAAACCGTCGGTTTTGTGGTTGAACCGCCGGTTCAGGCGGTAAACCGGCGGTTCGGCCGAAAATTTGAAATTTGAATTTTTTTTTTTTATTTCTTCCAATTTTACTCCTATAAATACCCCACTTCTCCTTCATATTTCCTTACCCCATTCTTGTGTTAACAAGGATTTCATTCTCAATCTCCATTTCTCTATTCTTTCCTCATTCTCTCTAATTGCGCAAGTTTAATTCTACACTTTCTGCTCACTACTATATTTGTTGTGCTCATAATTTACCACTTCTTTTATACTTTATACATATTTCATTCCAAGTCAATATTACTTTTCATTTATCAATATATTCAATATGTCTTCTTCTCGTGGTGGATCGGGACGTGGTGATCGGGGCAAGGGAATAGCCCAAGATCAAAGCACTACGCGTCCCTCAAAATCTCGACGACTAGTCGTCGAGATGTTATGGAAGAGGTTTCCCGATTGGCAGCCGAACGCATGCAAGTAAGTAATGAAAAATTTGTTTTCCAATTCACATGCACAAAATTTCATTAATTTTTTTTTTTTTTGCGTT
The DNA here is from genome assembly GCF_004379255.2 of Salvia splendens. Taxonomy (NCBI): domain Eukaryota; kingdom Viridiplantae; phylum Streptophyta; class Magnoliopsida; order Lamiales; family Lamiaceae; genus Salvia; species Salvia splendens. The sequence continues at coordinate 24,470,276 of NC_056046.1, forward strand.
CATACTTTTAACTTCTACTTACATAATATTTGTAGATGGAAAAAAATCATAGGACCGCCATGCTACTTGCTGAAATGCAACAAGGTGGGGGTAGGGGAGGTCGTTCCCAACAAGATGAGGAGTTCGACGTTACTATATCGTCGGACTCGGACAACAACGAGGATAGATCGCATTCTCGTATTCCTTCTAGCACCGGCGGAAATGAGGAGATGCCTCCCCCTGCACCCACTAACACGGCAAAAGCTTTGAAATCGGACATTTTTATCAAACACTACAAGAAGGTGGCGGTGGTGATTCCAAGTTCTCACGATCCGAACTCTCAAGAAGAGACTTCGGACTTTCATGTTTACTGCAACTATTGCGATAAAGTGTGCAAATGGTCCGCCGGTGGTGGATATGGCACCCTCCGTCGCCATTTAGTGGCAAAGCATCCGGTAGAATGCGGCACTGCCTCTACCCAAAGCCAACTAAACTTCCAACCCGCCGGCTCGGGTTCGTCAGGTGCGCCTCTATTTAAATATGATAAAAAGAATTTTGATGATACAATGACTAGATGGGCGGCTATGAAGCATATGCCCTTTAATGTTTTTGATGACAAAAGTTTTGAGGTTACTATGCAAAGTGGGTTGAATGTAGCAATCAAAAGAATAGGTCGAATGACCGTGCAACGATCTACCGTTCGGCAGTGCTTGGAGAAAAAGGTAGAATTATCACGTTATTTAGTTAACATGGGCCACAGGGTGAACATTTGCTCAGATGTTTGGACGGATTGTTTTAACCGTCATTCATACATGGGTATTACGGTTCACTTTGTGGACAACAGTTGGACTTTGAACAAGCGTTTAATTGGTTTTAGAGAATTTGAAAGTCCACACACTGCACCCGAAATTGCTTCTTTGATTATACAAGTGTTGAATGAGTTTCAGTTATGCAACAAGATATTTTCTATTGGTTTTGATAATGCAACTGCCAACACCGCAAGTATTGCCGATTTGATTGCGGCTTGTACACCGGTAATTGGAGGTAAGTATTTTCATCAAAGATGCATTTGCCATATTTTAAATTTATGTGTACATGATGCGCTTGAATTATGGCAAAAGCATGTCTCTCCTATTAGAAATGCAGTTAGATTAATCCATCAAAAGTCAGGTATTGGCAAAGCATGGAAGAAATATTGCCATCAAAAGAATGTCAGGTACACGAATTTTACTATGGATGTGTCTCATAGATGGAATTCGACATATGATTGTCTGAATTCTACCTTGACACATAAAGATGCTTTATGTGATTTTTATAGAACTAACCCCTACCGTGATTTATATCTTTCGCATAGTTGTTGGGATAACAGTTTGGCTTTATTTAAATTGTTCAAATATTTCAAAAATGCTACTGTTGAATTGTCGGGTGTTTATTATTGCACTGCTGTTCGTGTTTTGGAGCATTGCATGTACATATCCCTTGGTTTTAAAACTGCAATGAAAAATGCTTCCTCTTCTCCCGAGTTAATGTGCGTTTTGTATTATATGATTGAAAAATGGCTCAAGTATTTCAGTGAGATTCCTAACGTGTTTTTGATTGCAAAGGTATTGGATCCAAAATGGAAATTAGCAGGTACCTCTAGAATTTTAGATTTTTATTATAACAATTTGAGTTCAATTGATCTTGGTCCCCTTCAAGCAATCAAATCGGATACCAGTGACAAATTTGGAGTCGACCTCTCAGAAACCTTTCAAATAAACCTCCCGGACCGGTCAGTTGTGCAACAAAACCTCGAGTATAACTTGCGCTCTCTCTACACCGAATATGAAACCAAGTATAACACCACTCACCAAGTCAGAAGACCACCTCCTCCACAACATAACTATGGCTTTGCATTTCAAGCCGATTATGATGACCCCGACGCGCAATCCCAACTAGCCGACCTATACAACTACAGCACCGGCGGAAGGTCCTCAGGTATGGTCAGTGAATTAGATTTATATTTTGAATCACTCTTTTCCTTTGGTGATGAAGGTCCTACTCCTCCCGCCCAAATCGACGTCCTCGATTGGTGGGGAACCCACGACAAAGATTTTCCCATCCTTGCTTCAATGGCCAAGGAGATTTTTTCTGTTCCGGCTTCCACCGTCGCCGTCGAGTCCGCTTTTAGTGTTGGCTCGCACGTTTTGGATGAATCACGAAGTAAGCTCTCGGCGAAAAATATGGAAGCCGTGATGTTACTTGATGATTGGGCCAAAGCTGACGTCCGAGAACAAGAAAATGATTGGAATGATCGTCAAGAGGGATCACAAGATGAATTCACCGGGGATGAAGATTAGGCCAACCGTCAACCGTCGCCGGCCAAGCCAAATAGGTAAGTAAGGTAAGAGAACTACGTGGACTTTGATTCCCTAATGCAAATGAGCAATTGGGATACGTAGACACCTCAACTTAAATTTTTTAATTTAAGTTGAGCTCAAGTCCTTTTTCTTTTATTTCTTTTTTTTCCCATTAATTCCTACTTTAAAAATATGCAAATACAATTACATAATTGTATTTGTATATACTCTAGTCGATGAAGTATATTTCTCTATACGGCTAAATGAGGGAAACTTTTGACAATTCTACTATAATTGTTGATTGTTAGACGAAACTCAACATTTAAAGTTGAATTGCTAAAGGTGTCCTTAATTTAGTTATGTAGAAAGATCTTCTTCGCCGGTTAAGAGTATATATATAATACACTTATACGTTTAAGAACTTCAACGTCATTTCTTGTCACGTGTATTTAAATTTTGTTTAAGACTTCAAGACCGCCATATGTTTTCAATTTGTAATTGTTGTAACTTGTCACGTGTAATTTGTAAACATGCAATTTCAATAAAATTGCAACTTTAGCCGTATTTTTTTCAATTTTATTTACTCACATTGCATACAAAAACAAACTTGAAAAGTGTAAATTAATTTGATTAAAATTGAAAATTTGAAAAATGCAAAAAAAAAAAAAAAAAAATTCGTCGAACCGCCGAACCGGCCCGGAACCGGCGGTTCAAGCCGAAAACCGGCGGTTTTGAACCGCCGCGTAACCCGCCGGTTTTTTGAACCTGAACCGGAACCGCCGGGAGCTAGGCGGGCGGGTTCAGGTTCGGCATTTTCTCGACCCTTGAACCGCCGGTTCGGGCCCGGAACCGGCGGTTTACGACCCTTGTGCATGCCTACCTATGTAGCATCATTTTGGGACATCTCGTTCTCCCTTTTTCTTTTATTTAAGTACTACTGGGGAGTACTATGGCGCATCCTTAATTAGAGTCACATCGTATTTTCAACTTTGTGCTGCCACGTGGCACGCAACGTGCAACGTTATAAACACAAACATGCAATATACATTTATGGAGGTTGTAGATGGATTTATGCAGATTGCATTTTAGTTATAAGCAGATTGCATTTTATATTGGTTTTGCAATTGAAATATAAATTGTCTATAATGCAAAATAAACTATATATAAATGCAATTCATCTATATATATAATGTAAAACTCAACAATAAAAAATGCAATCTGTCTATAAGCAAAATACAATCTGCGTAAATCCATCTCCAACTTCCACAAATATATATTGCATATTTGTATTTACATTATTGCATCTTACGTGCCACGTGACACTATATTGTAACTTTAAAGTGCCACGTGGCAGTATATTGTAACTTTAAAATTAGTTATTTTTTAAACTAATCCCAATACTACGTACTACTATTAGTACTTTATCTCAACATAATTACGTTTTCAATCAATTTTTACGTGTTGACGAATATGACCAATATCCTACATTTACTTATTCAAATTATATAAATACTTTAAAATATTTTTCACATAAAAATATTTATAACAGTGACTGCAAAGTATCTGAATTGAAATAACATTTTAAATTTTAAATTTTCTTTCAATCAATGTTTTTTAATCAACTCGCAATTGCCATTTTTGACATAATCTATTATGTTCAGAAGGCGTAGCAGCGGTACATAATCTATTAGCGCAATCCGACTATACCTGCTCGACCGGGCTTGCGGATTTAATTACTAATATCACCACCATTTTACGAAATCCTATTATGAAGCCGAAGACATTACAACTTCCTGAGCGAATTATTGGGCCTGAAGCAGGCCCATGGTTTATAAATTGTATTCCACCCAATTTAGTTTTAGAACATCTATCATTATCTTCTACTACGTCCATTCCTTCATAGTTGAAGCACTTCTTTTTGACACAAAGTTTAAAAGTTAGATATATAATCAGGGACGGAAGTACCAGCGGCCAAGCCACCGCTCCAGCAGGGGCTTGGCCGGTCCCAGAACCTGCTTACCCATGGTCGCCCTCCGCCCCGGCGCCCCAGCGCCACGACACCGAATGCGAAATGTTCAAAGTTGAGAAGCTGAGCCCCCCAGATTTGGGGAAGAAGATGAAGGAAAATGGGCTTGAACTCATGTAGGAGTATTAATTTTCTATTGAGCCTTAAATTTTATATAATAATTATTGGGTTGTTTTTATTGAATATTATGATAATAAAACAAGCCCAAGTTTAAACAATTAAAAACATAATCAGCAAAACCCAACAATTAAAATCCCACATGCTATGAAGCCGAGCATAAATTCTTTTTCACAATTTTGATTTCTTCTTTTAATTTACTTTTTTTTCTTCCCATTTTATTTTCCTTTTTAATCATGAGTGGGACACTTGTTACCAAATTGTCCAAATTTTATTTCTTGCACACACTATATTTTCAATATTCTTGCTTTTAATTTAAAATGTCATAGATAAAATATTTTAAGTACAAACATGATCTAATCATCAATTTCATAGATTTTGTAATTTGAATTATTTTTGGTTATTTAAAAAAACCTAAAATCCAATTAAAACATACCTAAATAAAATACATCTTAACTTAACTTTTTATTTTAATATTTCTTTTATAGATACATTAGTTTTTATTCTAATATTCCTTTTATAGATATATTTTGATTGTAATATATATTTTAACTTAACTTTTTACTACTTGATCACTTGTTTTCGGATTTCAAATAAAATATTAGGTTTTCTAAATTTGATTTCGGATTTCAAATAAAATATTAGGTTTTCTAAATTTGATTGCATATTTTTATTTTAAAAAAGAAATTGAATGAAACAATAAATCAAACGGTATAGTATATCAATAAATTAGTTTTATTATTATTATTATTATTATTATTTTAAATAATATTATTTTTTATTAAATTTTAGCACCGGCTAATTTATATTTCTAATTCTGTCTCTGTGTATAATGTGTTAAAATGGATAAATAATAAAATAGATAATGTATGACAGAAAAATATAGATACAATATAAAGTAGAAAAATGAATAAAGTAGAGCTAATAACGTAAGAGAGAATGAAATAGGAAAGAACAAATGAGTTAATAATTACTACTCCCTACATCCCTCTATAGCTGAGTCATTTCCTGTTTTGGTAACAATCACCAACTTTTCTTCTCTTTTATTTTACTCTCTCTTACTTTATTTTTTCTCCATCTCTCTACCTTTTTCCTTTCCTACTTTATTTTTCATTCACCTAACTCACTTTTAACACAATTTCTTAAATCTCGTGTCGAAAAGAAACGCCTCTACTAGAGAGAGACAAAAGGGAGTATCATATACAGAAATGAGTCAACTACGAAATGAAAAAATAGCTCATGAAGGAACGAATGAAGTACTCCTAATACTACTAATCCATCGACCTTCAAAATTAAATAATTAATGGTAAAGTCGACATGACACGATACCACCTCTACCCTGTATTTTCCTGTAAATATTGATTTTCTGATTTTATCGTGTACTCATTTTAGCATTTATCTGAACTCAAGGGAGTTGCAAAAAACACAAATTTATAATTTTAATTTAAATGTCTCGCATAAAAAATCGGACAAAATTGCCCATGGAATTTAAAGTCAGATTTTATTTTGCAAGATTACCTTAAAACAAAATCAAATATTACCATTTTTATAAAGTGTTATTAGTGTATAATATATCATATCTATTCTATGATTAATACCATGAACGTTGTGAAGGTGACAATTTCCCACCGCCAGCAACAAATTTTAGCAAATAAAAAATGACTTGACATGTCCAATGGCAATAATAAATGACGTGAAGATGAACCAACAATTATACACATTAAAACGACATACTTTTTATGATAATAATCTTTTTAAAAGAAAGTCTTCATCTTCTTCAGTATACATGTCTTTAATCTGGTTTCGCACTATTCCTCCAATTTTTCTATACATTTATTTACTCCTAGTGTGGTAGTGAAGCCATACATAGTTAAACACAGAGACAATCCCCAACAACGATCACCAATCCTAAAAGAAACTAGACCCAAGATGATAATTAGATTCTTGTTGGATATAGCATGGCAAAGATTGATATGAGGATATGATTGGAGGGCAATGGTGTGGTGCGAGTTTTTAATCGCATAAATGAGAAGGAATAGATGGGTTTGAGAAAAAAATTGGGGGAAAGAGTTCTAAAATATGTCTTTTGATGATAAGACCGGTGAATTAACATTCCGATATGCCACGCCGAATCAAATTTGTCATCTCATCGATTTCTGGAAAATTGGCGCCCCGTGCAAAGTTCAGAGCCTCCGCAATAGCGGACGAACACACGCCCTAGCGACCGGCTAGTGGCTCGGGCATCACGTTCATCCTCTATTGGAGTCGGCGAAAGCAATACGAACGAACGGGGCGGACAAGTGTTCGTACGCGATGGGGTGGCATTAGCCGATCGCTCGTCCGCTATTGCGCAGACGCGATCGGCGAGCAATCGCTATATTTCGATTTTATTTTAATTTCAACTCTATATATACGGCTCGTTGCAATATTCTTCATTTGACCACTTGTATTAACGAGTTTGTCTCTACACACTCCCATTCCTATTGAATATAAAATGGAGCACGACAGTGACTCACCCGCGACGAGCGAATCACCGACGTCGACCGCGGTTCCCCAACCACCAACGGGGAACGTCGACGTCGACGTTCCCCATTGGAGGTGGGGGAACCGCGGCGGGAACGCCGGCGAGATGCCCGGGATGGCAGGGATGATGCCCAGAATGGGTATGGGTATGGGTGGATATCCCTGGTACTTCGGGATGTACCCGTGGATGGGGATGATGCCCGGGATGGCTGGGATGATTGTCGGGATGCCGGGGATGACTGGCGGTATGCCCGGTATGAGTGTCGGGATGGGGGGGATGATGCCTGGAATGGCGGGGATGGCGGGATGATGCCGGGAATGCCCGAGATGGGTCTGCAGGGCATGCCTGCAGGCTGCAGCTGCCAGAGGCAATAGATCGGGGGTTCCCAAATCGCTTGGGGGTTGGGGGCAATGTCTATCGACCCACTTTGTATTTTTTGACAGGTGGTTCCCAGGTCTCTACTCCACCAGAGACTCAGTTCACTGGTATCGAGACTTTCTCGCTGGAGGAGTTGGATCTTTCTCCGATCAAGGATATTCCCACAGAGACAGAACCGGTAGTAGGGCGTCGGAGTGCTTCGGCAGGGGCAAGGTCGAAGAAGAAGGGCAGGGGCAGGGGCAAGGGCAAGGGGGTGGCGGGCAAGTCCTCGCAGACGGGGGACGAGGAGGATGGGCGGAGGACCGTCTGGACTCCGGAAGAGTGCGTGGCTATGGCAAAGGCCTGGGTCAACGTGTGTGAAGACCCCATTCGGTCGAACAATCAGACCATCGACAGGATGTGGGCTCGCATCTCCTAGGCGTACGAGAAATAAGCCGAGGGGTGCGAAGTATCACACGTCTTAGGAGCTCCAGAAACAATGGGAACAGATAAAGGTCGTCGTCTCCAGATTTGTCGGCATCTACGACAACAACACGGTAACGATAACTAACGGCATGACCATGAAGGATGTGAAAAGGTTGTCGTACTAGCAGTTCCCAGAGCCTAGAAAGCACGGCCAGTTTAAGTACTGGGAGGCTTATGAAGTGTTGATGGAGTCCCCCAAATTTTGAGCTGGGGCTGCAGATGGCTGGCTGAAGCGGACGAAGATCAACATTGCCGGCGATTACAGCAGCAGTGTCGGTTCCCACGACCTCCCCGATGATGCCAAAGAGACCCCTCCACCAGTAGCTCCCCGCCGCTGTCGCCCAGTTGGGCAAAATACGGCAATGCGGATGTCTAGGGAAGGCTCCAGCGGGTCCCTGGAGGTCCAATCTGCAGCTCCCAGTGCCGAGCCCAGTCACGCTCTCACTAACCTCGCGCGCATGCAACAGCAGAGGAACTTGTTCGAGGTCATATAGGAGTGGAAGGCGGCAATAGACCCCTTACACAAGGATTATCTGCAGAGCCTCATCCATGATATGAGGCGCGGTTTGGGGATTGCACCCCCCGCCAGGGGTGCCGTTGGGAAGCCTCTGGGGGAGCATATGGGGATTCCGATGCCGCCGGGACTGGCCAAGGGGACTCCGAAGAGTGAGACGGGGGGCCGCGTGTGGTGAAGCTTTGAGATGGTTGTTTTTTTTTTAACTATGTATTGTTTTTTGAAATATGTATATATTTTTTTTGAAATAAAATGGTTGCATGTTCTTCGTAATCGTGTCAAAATTTTAATTCCGTATTTGTAATTTTGTGCATTTGGTTTAAAATTCACAAAATGTGCAGTGGTTAGTCCTAGTGTTGTGGCAGTGCAGTGATTAGTCCTAGTAACGTGGCAGAATGTGTTTTTGGTTAGTCCTAGTGCTAGGCTATTGGTTAGTCCGCACTACTGCGGATGCTCTCTTGGTAGTTTTTGCAAGCTTAAAATTCATGTAAAAAATTCTTACCCTCTCCGTCTCATTCAAGATGATCACTCTTACTTTTTGATTTGTCTCCATCAATATATTTAAAAATAAATTTCTCTCTTCTATATCTTCATTAAAATATTCAATCACTTTTTCCACTCTACTTTATCACACTTAATTACTCTACCTAAATTCATGACTTGAGTCATTCAAGAATATGGTCATCTTGAATGAGATGAGTGAAGTATTTCAATTAGTTGTATGGTTTAATAGCTAGTAATGTAACAACCCGAACTTTCGTACCTTATTATTATTATTAGCCTAAAGATAAATAATAAGTGATTGTTGTAGTATTCGAAATCTGCCATTTTCATGAATAATAATTGATCTTGGAATTATAAATAATCGTTGCTTCGTTATCGAACGAATATTTCAAGTAAAAAAAAAAGTAACACCAAATAAAAATTTATAATGTCCGACATATCTCCGAAGTCCGCTAAATTACTATTATAAAAATTTATCAAATCTTTATCTATTACAATTAGAGAAAAGTTCACGCAGCCCGTTCAACGGTCGTGCTCGCACTCCAAGAAAGTCTGGTACATCATCAGGGAATACTATGGATGTTATTTGTTTTTCTACACCAAAGCCACGAACTTGAAACGATTATACATACACCAAAATTTAATAAACAAGTGAATAAATAAATAAACAATTACTTAAATAAATAAATAAAATAAATAAATAAAATAAATAAATAAAAAGAGGGTAGATTCAGAGGATCGGATTTTTTTCCCATAGCATTAAATGCTCCATTAATTGGATGGCAAAAGAAATCAAATGAAATCTAATAGTAGATTTGAGTGGATTTGGACGGAGGAGATTTATCTTCCCATCCAATCATAATCTTGGGAGGATATCATTTAATGTAAAAATATAGAAGATCACGGCCTCAAATTCTCAATCAAATTGCAAGAGGCTTCTTGGCCATTGAATCAACCCAAGGAAACACTCAAATATATGCATTGAGAGATTAGAAGATCAAAATTAAATATTGATAAAGATTTGAGCATTTAAGAGTCCTCCCACTTGTATAGCAAGTTGACCGAATCCAACAAGTATACAAATAATACACCCCCAACGTTTCCAAATACAGCCACCCATCATAATCAAACATCCCAAAAATACTACATAGAATAGAGGAGTACGAGGATGAAGAGTTGCTAATAATTGTAGGATCAAGTCCAGGATCCAATGACACTTTTGTTTCCACATCAAAAGGTAAACATCAAGCCTTTCTTTTCTTTCATCTATGTACAAGCATGTATATACAATTTCAAAGTTAGAATCTGCCCAAATTTGGAATTTACAACACCTAGTCTAGTCTAATAGTATGTTTCACCTTCAAGTCTTCCAAATTTCAAGAAATACTAAAATAGATCCAAAAACGTTAAGTAGATCCAAAAACGTGAAAACCCAAAATAAATTCAATAATAATCAAAAGGTTAGAGAAGTTTATCTTGGGAGCACACTTCTGCCGAAGATCCGTCAACAGCTCCGGCAGCCCGCACCACTCACTGCCGAGGATAATTTCACAATCTCTACAAATTGCAAATTACACACCAAACTTTTAGATCAAAGGTCAGATCTTTAGGAAAATAATTAAAATGGAAATAGAATGAAGTACCCTTACCTTGCTTGTCGAAATCGGCGTCGGCGGCTGGAAGGGGGGGAGATCCTCGGCGACGGCGGCTGGGGCGGACCCGCGACGGCGGCTGGGGCGGATCCGCAACGGGACGACGGCGGTAGGAGCTGCTGCTCGTGGCGTGAAGTAGAGGACGGCGCGAGGGCCCGCACGACGGCGGACTCCGAGATTTCCGTCAAAGTGGCAACCTCTTCGCCGGAGAATAGAGAGAGAGAGAGGCATGAGAGGGAGGCTGCTCCGGGAGAGGAAGAGGAAGAACCGAGAAAGGGGGGGAGAGAGGAAAGGAGAAGATGATGGAGGGGAGGGAGCTGAAACTCTAAATTTAGAGAAGGGTTTTTTTTCTATTTTGTGCAGTTTGGGGGAAGAAGATGAATAGTGATTGAGAGAGAGATGAAGAGTGATACGTGGGGGGGGGGGGATGTGGGAGTTAAAAATGGGGCTTGTTAATTTTTAAGAAATTTGGGCCATTTGTTTGTTTTAAAAAGAATTTGGGCCATTTGTTTTAAAAAGAATTTGGGGGCCTTTTGTTTTAAAAGAATTGGGCCTTATTAATTAAATGCTTTGTTTGGGCTCTTTTTATTTTGTTGGGGCTTCTTAATTAAATTGGGGATATAAGGTAGGGAAATAATTAAGTTTTGGGCTTTTTAAATAAATCTTTGGGCTGATAATTAATCGTGAGGAAATTATTTAATTAAATTCCGAAATAATTTTGAAGTATGAATAATTTACCCCAAGTTTCAAAATAAATATAATTGCGAGGGGAAATACTTGCGATAATTCGGTTAAACGCTTATATAATTTTGGGATTTTAATTCGACATCGTGGTTGAAAATACGAGGAGCCAACGGAGAAATTTTGGGCATAAGCGACCGACCGGCGTCGCAATCGACGCCTCGGGCGGCCGCTAAGGAAATGGAAAGAAAGAGGGAAACGACGTTCTCAAGTCACAAAAATAATTAAGTTTAATAAAGAAGTGCTATTAATTAAATTTTCCAATTTAATTAATATGCAAGTTTCTAAAATTTTCTAACGGTGAACAAATGATAAAAGAAATAAAGTAGGGGCATGCATTCCTATAAGTATGTGAATTTCTCGAGTCTTATTAAGTACGTTGTTTGTTCTCAAAAGGGCTATCTCCGTGAGTTAAGGGTGGAGTCGGAACGAAAGATTCAAGTTAAGGGAACTAAACGATCAAGGTGAGCTTTCTTATACTAAAAAAATACAAATCGTATTCTATGAAAACTCGAACACATGTTCATGATTTTTAAAGATGTTGTCTTGCCATAAATGTTTTGTGTATGATGCCTATCTGTTTGGCTAAGGCCAAGTGAATTATGAATTATGATATATGTGAATCGATTCGATTTTGAGTCCTGGTAGGGTGGTGTCCCTACTTGGAACCTCTGACCGTGAACGACAGAGAAGATGACCGTGGAAGGTGGCCACCTTCCCGGTACATGGAATCCTCTGACATGATGGGCAGAGAAGGTGACCGTGCGAGAACACCATCTCGACGGCACAATGTGATCAGATATGGCTAAGTACCGGAAAAAGGGACTGCAGTCCAATGTGAATGTTTAGTAAGCTCGGGTCTTTTCAACAACACCCCGAGTGTTACTGTGATGATGGCTTGACAATATTTTCAAATGTATATGTGTAATTTTCGGCAATGTGTTCATTGAGTACTTTTTGTACTCAGCCCTGCATATATTTCTAAATGTGCAGGTTGAGCAGCGAAGTGGTGGAGGAAGTGCTATTGAGACAAGACATTTAATTCAGTCAGATTTTGACTCTCGGAGGTTCATGTCTTCATACATGGAACCGCGTTCGTTTGCTTCCGTTGTGCATCTTAAAATACTCAAGTCTATTTTGTTCAAAACTCTGATTTTATTTCGAGCTATTCCCATTTGTTTGGAGCTATGGTCGAGTTTTGATGTTTTTCCCCTTTCTTCCCCTTTCTTCCCCGCTTCTTTAACCCTCCACTAGTCGCGATCAACCGTGTTTTCTATCCTTAGAAAATGCGGTCGTGACAAGTAAACCTTTTTGGCCTAATACTATTTTATGTCCAAAATTTTAAGCTAATTCAAAAAATGTTCACAGTGCAAATACACGTGAGACACATCATGTGTCAGACCCGCTAAAGGATTTGAGTCAGAACGAAAGCGATGACACGTCCATTGCAATATAGTTTAGTCGTCCTCATCCAAAACAATAAGGAGGGAGAATGTGCAAAACTCAATAAGGTCCGAGGCATGAATATGGTTTTCTTAAGGACGGTAAGATAGAGCTAAGAGAGGTGTCAATTGGACTAGGTGTCACCCGGCCGGGTGAAACGACGCCATTGTATCAACCATCTGTTCAAGTGGGAGGCTCGGAGAGAGCAGAGGATGTGACCCAACTGGATAGGAGCTTAGATATCAACCATTCAACCAGGTGAGAGATGTTGGAATGTCCTGTTAGGGTTTTGTATACTAGAAATCACCTTTCGAGTGATTGGATACTGTAAAACTCTAATTGTTATTTTCCAATAAATGCAACTGATTATTTTTTGTCATAATGTTGTTATGTTTTACATTTAATGGTTGTTTATTGCATATTTAAATGTATAAGCAAACGTAACAAAATCTAAGTCTTTGTTTTAGTAGACCGGTTGTGGGCGTCGTCCAATTTAAGATAACACGGTCAGTTCTAAACAAAGAAAAATAAGAATTTCACAACCTAGATAGGCCTAGACTACCTATCGTGAAAGGTTGCAATGTCAGTCCGATTATTTCTAAGCCTTATTGAAATAAGATGACGTTGGTGTGGTATAGCACTGAATGGATCTAACAGCAAGACGATTCTTTATGCTATCTACTGAAAGACGAGGTCTTGATAATTAATTTCTTAATCAATGTACGTTAGCATTGAGCATACGATATTGAGTATCTACTACTTTGACTTACCAAAGGTGTTTTCGTCACCCAACGATCCAGGTATATTGGGTAGTGGCGATCATTATCTAGCGGTGCTAGGATTGCTATTACGTTGAATCGTGCGCGAGGAGAGTCTCGTTTGATAGCATCCACAAGAGGAGCTCGAAACAAGGTTTTATTATTCGGAACCTAGCTATTTGGAGTTTAATTACCCTATGAATAATAAATAAGAGTTTCTTGCTAAGTCCACTCTTGGAGATTAAAATTTGTTAATTAATTAAGTCCATAGCAGACAATAATTAATTAATGGATGTTTCTATCTTAAGCGCAGGAAATAAATTAAATGCAATTAAAGGAAACCCGGAATACTTGTAATTTCGGATTTGGAAGGCAGTGCAATATTACTTCTGTAGTGGCTGCTTGTAATATTTCAATATAAGCTTATATTAAATTGAGGGTTCAATTTAATTAGTAAAAAGCTAATTGGGTGAGGCATGTTCCAAATTCTTCCTTAGATCCCTGACTGTGCCCAATATGTGACTTAATATAAATAGGAGAATAAAGGAGACAGAAAACACAATTATAATTGTTGAGAATTTTCGTCCCCCTCAGAGAAAGAGAAAGAGAGAGTTCGAAATTTCGCCTCCTCCGTGAGCTGAGTTCTGTCTTCGTGTTATTCAAGTCCTAGTACGTTGGTGAGATTTGCCCACACAAATATCAGCGTATAGTCTGAGACACCAGTCAGAAGGTCTGAGGTCGAGTACTGAAGATTTTCACGTGGAGAAGACGCAAGCCATCATCGATTCTTGATTGAATCAACAAGGTAAATTGGCTAATTCCGTATGTTTTAGGGATTTTATAAGCTAAAGCATGTTTTAATTCAAGTTATGAGCATGATACATGTGATAATTACGCGAATAGAATTTGTCTAAATAATCTGCTAAATAGATCAAATTTATGTGATCGGTAAATTCATGCACGCTTCCGCTGCCAACCCCTTCATGTCCATTAAGCTGGAACCGGGTGAACATCATACACATATCTACCTGTCAGGGTTTGGAGAGTTAAAAAAGGTAAAAACGGCAAGTTTTTTTGGGGATGTGGATTTTTTTTAAATTTTGCAGTTTCTGATTTAAAAAAAAATAAATAAAATTGACTAATAAATAAAAATAGAACTAAATAAAAAACATTTCATTTAACATACGTTATGCATAATTGAAAAATACATAATTAAAATCCTGCAAATTTAAAAATTACACATTGCAAATCCTTATAACTACTATTTCGACGGTGTTGGCGCAATCCCAATTCAACCCTAAGAAACTCAAGTGCTTCGATATGTGCGCTTAATTGGACCGGCGTCATACGGGTAGTGTCGACCATAATGGCCGAATAGAAAATGGCTAATAAAGCGGTGTTCGCTTGTCGTGATTTACCTCGTTCCTCTCCTCGATCTCTGACCACTTTTTCGTTGTCGTTGCCTCCTCCACTACCTTCACCGGACATTTTTGGACAATGAGATGCGGAGGAAAATGAGAGAAATAAGATGTAGAGAGTGTTTTGGTGGGAGAAAAATGATGTGAAAATAGGATATTTATAGGTGATTGTGGGAATATAAAAAAATAAGAAAAATATATAAATTGCAAAAAAAGGGAAATATAAATGCTACTTTTTTCTAAAATAAAAAAATCTCTGAAACACGATGCCCACACGCGGGCCGGCAGTGGGCGTCACACACCTACACCAGCGTGCTACGTGTGTGTGTAGGTGTGTGGGTGGGGGGGGGCTGGCTCGTTCCGCCGGGACGAGACCGAGCCCGTTTTGGGCCGCGTTGCGGGTGCCCTCACTTCGTGCGTATTAGTGTTGGGTTTTCATGTCGTGTCGAAAATTGCCAACTCTGATAATTTTTAATGTATTTGAATTTTCAAGTTGTGTAATTTCTATTCAATAAATAATATATTTAATATATAAATATATTAATAATTATATTTTAATATACTGTATTATTTAATTTATACACCTTATAAGTTATTTGCAAAGTGTTGTGTATTTAATGTATAATTTATAAAAAAATATAGCAATAAATAAAAATTTATAAAAAGTAAAGGTATAATTCTTTTGAGTTTGAATTTAAGGTAACATGTTGGAGTAAAATCACTATTTTAAATAATATTTAAATAAATAAATTTAAATTTATGTAAACAATTGGAGATACTTTCACTAATAGTAAAATACTCTAATAGTAAAATACTCAACTGTCATGTTTGGTTGACGAAAAAGTAAAATTGGCAAGGAAAATGATTCATGAGAAAACGAATCCCGAGAATATGATTCAAAACAACTTTACTTTCCCGTGTTTGAAAAATATCAATATTTTAAATTTCATATTTGATTTAAACACTAAACTAAAAATATATTGTAGTAACTATTTTTTATCAATAAAATATAATAATATTATTGATAATAATATATGAATACTTTCTTAATAAATTATTAGTTACAAAGTAATTATATTATTATATTTATTATTATGATGAATAATTCATATTTGTATTATCCATCATAATAACAAATATAAAAATATATATTTTTAATTATAGCTATTTATTGATATTATAGTTAAATTAATATTTCACTACTAACTCCATTGATTAATTATTTAATAAAATATTAATTATTATTATTATTATTATAATACAATTATAAATAATAATATAATAATATAGTCATTACTATTATAATTATAATTATAGTCATTTAAAATTTTAATTTTTTTAAAAAATTAATTAATAATAATAATAATAAAAATTATACTATACTCCATTAAATATCAGAATATGTAAGAATCCTAACATTGAGAGAATATCTAAGAAAAGTTATTATTCAAAATCATGGAAAGTTGTACTACTTTCTTTGTTTTCAGGATTCTGATTACTTTTTCAGTTTAATTAAAAATCCAAACAAATATAAAAATTTAAAATTTAAGGAATCATAACAACCAAAACATGCCGATGCCGATGAGTATTGACAATTCACTTTCGCTAAAATCAATATTTTTGTTGTGCGTGACTGCGTGAGTCTCATATACTAAGGGCATCCGCAGTGGTGCGGATGTCCTGGCGGAATTCCCACTGCCACATCATAAGGACTTCCCACTGCTCTGTCACGTCATAAGGACTTCTCACTGCTCTGCCACGTCATACGGACTTCCCACTGCACAGTTGCGGAATTCCCACATTAAAAAAAATTCACAAATTCATAAATTAACCACTTTCCGGAAGTAAAGAATTTACGGAATTAAAATTTCGACGCGAATATGGAAAAAATCCATTAAAAAAATAAATAAATCGGAATTCCGCGGAAGGCCGCGAACCTGCGACGTCCTCAGCTCAATTCCGTATCCGCGCCATTCGTGCCTAATGGCGGACGTCCGCCACGGAATTCCGGCACATCCGTGGCAATTCCGCGGCGAAGTCCGCCATTGCGGATGTTCTAAAACTCCTGTTAACTTAAAATTGATGCTAAACAACCATATTCTGATTAGCATAAAATTAAAACATTAACAATAAATTGATGTACTATTTAATAGTGATTCAGTGTAACAAATTCACCTAAAAAGCATCAAATAGTCCATTATACCCTATAATATTAAAATACGTTTTTACTTAAAATAAAATAGCTAGAGAGATAACAAAAAGATGCTCCTATATAATACACCTAATAAGAATTATTGAAAAAAAATTTCCCTTTAATTTATAATTTTTTATTTTTGTTTATTTACATTACACATAGTTCAATTCAATTGATGATAAAAAAAACTATGATAGTACTATATGATATTATCACAACTGAATCATGATATAATTCAATAATATTAAGATGTAGAACTATATATTTATCCTAAAATTTATTGATAAATTATAGTTTCCTAAGATATCATAGTTTAGTGATTGAATTGCTATCCATTAGCATATAATTATTCATTATTAATTTGATAATTATTATAAATTGTGACATTAGATTAAAATCATACAATTAAATAACTATTATTCAAATAAACTTGAGTATACACTTGTAGTGGAGGTGTGAATATATAAATTTTTAATGACATTTTGATTTGTATGGCCTTTTCATTTCTCTCTTTTATTATTAGTTTCATTTTTACTTCTTATTATTTAAATTATTTAATACAATGTATGATTAATGACAAAATTAAGTTATTACCGTTACTTTTCTATAAATTTATAAAAATATCCTTTTATGGCCAGTCAGATTATCCTTAATAAAATAATTTTGTTCTCTTTTATACCTTATTAATTTTGATTCTTTACAGACCTCATTAATTTTTGTCTATATTAATGAGTGGATGAAAAATATTGGAATGTAACCTAAAAATGAGCTTTGTCTATATCATGATTAATATCCTCATTTAATGCTGATTATGATACACTAATTGGAGTATTTAGTATCGGAAAACATAAAAAGAAAATACATTCATACCAATCTGCTTCCCGACAAGCAACACCGCAGCCGCGACCGTCAATTTCAATCCTTTCTACAAATACTCACTACACTAATTGCATGTGTATGTATACATTGACGCCCATTATATATCTCTACTCTGTTTTTACTTCTCTTGCTTCTTTTTCCTCTCACTCACAATGCTCAACAATGTGTGTAGCTCCGGAATTTCTGTTGGATCTTTTAAGGTGAGTTTTTTAGTTTTTTTTTTTAATTTCAGTTAATTAAAGGGATTATTGAGTCAAACATTCTTCATTTTGTAGCTTTTGTTTGTTTTTTTTGACCTTTTTCTTTTGTAAGAGAAAATAAAGCCACATTGTGGGGAATGGATTTTGCCATTTCTCCTTCAATGAATGTGTCTTGGAAATTGTTGTCTAAATTGCCTCTTTTTTTGGGTGTTGTTGCAGCCAGAATCAAGATTGTTTAGTGGAAGTTGCATAAAGATATGATTTTTACCAACAGAGAGCAAATTCATGTGAAATACAGTTGAATTCTTGAGAGTTTGTGTAATACCCGCTCTTTTAGATGTCCTTTTTCCTTAAGTTTTGTCGAACTAGAAAAACTGTCGCTATCTTGTTTCGTTGAAATAAATGGAACTTGTTGTTATACTTAATGTTATTAGTTTGCAAAAATAAAAATTTAAGAGAAACGAGCAAACTCAAACAATCATTGTGGGTTATGGAGATAAAACGAAGGCGTACAAGAACGTGGAATTGTTCTCCCCGAACGGAAGCGTCCCCATACATCCCAACTAATATTTGTAAACCATACGATCATCTCACATGTGAATTATGAATAAAAAGAAAAGAATGTGGGGCTACTACTCTCTTACAAATATCCACGAATGGGCCAAAGAGCTAAGGAAACAAAAATCCTTTTTACTACACTTTGGTCCTCCTTTTTTCGAGCCCACACTACTAGAAAAATTGCTTCTCACTACACTTTTTTTATCACACTTTATAAAAAGTGCCAGCATAGATGTACTATCTACATACTAGCTTTTCACTGCACTTTATAATATACTGTTACTGCACTTCAACATAAAAAGTGCCATCATAGATGTACTATCTACACACTACCTCTTACTACAGGTACCCGGTGCTGCACTTGCATAAGTGCCATTATAGATGAAGTGTCAGCACAGTAATTTTCTAGTGACAATTTTAAGTGTCATTACAAGCCAATTTTCTAGTAGTGCCACGTCACACTCCACTGCGGCCCTCCCTTACCGATCAGCCGCCGGCCCAGGGCAGCGAGCCCACGTCCCGAGACAGCTAAGTGGCAGCCAAGCTTCCCTCACCTGCGAATAAAACAAACTTTCAACAAAGAGACAAGAGGAGTAAAGAAAAGAACTACCTTTAAGGGAAAAAGACAACCCCTTTTCCATAGGAGGCCAAGGACTTACCAAGAAGGTAAGTCAATGCTGCCTGCAGCATCTCCTACTCCCAACAGCCTTGCCTCCTCCCTATGAGCTTCCTGCAACTTTCAAATAAAAGGAGTTATTAACTAAAGTACTAAGAGGCCATGTAAGAACAAGAACGTTTTATTAGTCAAACACCTAGTACCACAAATAACACCAAGCCTCTTAAGTAAAAGGCTGCAAGGAGGATCAAACAAGATGAGGATCAGCCCCATAAATTCCTCCCACATACTTTGAAATTTCAGAATGAGGATCAGCCCCATAAATTCCTCCCAAGTACACCAAGGTTTTTCCTATAAAGAAAACCCCTTCATACTCATCAAATTCCCCTCCCACATACTTTGAAATTTCAGCCACAATAGTAAGTTTGAGAGTTAGAGAGCTTGGAGTAGAGTTACTGCAGAGTTCTTGCAGGCAAATCCTACTCTCCATAGGTAACACCATTTCTCCCATTTCCACAAGTACCTTATGGTAAAGCTCAAGCTCACCCCTTTTCCCTAACCTTGCAACTAGGAATTTCAGAGTAAGTGAGTAATCTTTGAGGATTTAGAAATGAAAATCAAGGTAGTTCCTACCTTCCAGCAGGTAATCACCATATCCACCTGCATACATCCATTTTCATCTTTAGAACATCTAGCACATCATGCTAAGTCCTAATCCCCATATGCAAGACATTGTTTCGACTAAGATTTCATGAGTTAGCCTTTCTTTTAGAAACAAAGCTTCAACAACAGTATTAATCATGCTAGTATGTTACGAACTCATCAGACTCACGAGCAAAGGAGAATGATATGATTGAAAACACAGCTGCGCCGTCCCCGACGCAGACTTCATTGTCATCAGAGAACGAGGAGGAAACGTCTCCCATTGGGGAGCTGGAGAAACAATCAGAGGAAGTTATCAAGGAAGACACGAGGAGGAAGTTGAGGCCGAGAAAGGAGATCAAGCAGCCGGAGCGCTACCACGACTTCGTCTCCAAGTAGCGGACCAGCTGCTCGACGGAATGCCAGAGAGAGAGCTGCATTACGTTTATTTTATTTTTGCCTTGAGTAATTTGTTTTAAGTTATTTTATTATTGTTTCGCATTTCCTTATTTTGAACACTTAATGGGTCGAGCGTTTTATAAGCTCCGTCGGGTTTTCTTTGTTGGTTCTTTCCCGACGTATAGGATTAGGTCGAACCAACCCTAGGGTCTAGAATATTATAAATAGGGCTTGTCATTAATTCGACAATCAATTAATGAAGAATTATTTTGCCCACATTACTTGTGCAATACTCTAAACAACCCTAAACACTGCCGACGGAGGAGTTCTCCGCGCCAGTCTCGAGTTCAGCCGCCGACCCCTCTGTTCGGGGCGCCGGAAATTGGTGTGTTGCGTTCGTCGTCTGCAAGGTTTCTTCGTTAAGAGAAGTGTGCTCTTAACAACTGGTGCTTCATCTCGAACTCATGGATACAATCGACGAAGTTCAGCGTTCACCGCCCGTCCTTACCGGGGGGAACGCACAAGAATTAGTGTTGGGACCGCCACGACAACAGTCGGTGGGGTACCGGCGTGACACCGGCGTTCACCCCCGGCCTCCGCCGAGGGGAGATCAATCGGCCGCCGCTCACCAGGGGACGGATACGGGGGCGATCGACCCGCTCACCCAGGGTTTTGATCGGATCATGGCACGATTTGATCAATTGGAGGTTCGCGTGGACAGTCTGGAGTTTCCATCGAATCGTGTGGCCGAACCCCCTGACGATGATTACGATTCGGATGATCGGGAATATGCGGAGTACAGGGATGGTGATTGGGGGCAACGTGACTCGAACCCTCTTCACCGATTGCTAGGGTCTCATGATAGGAGGTGTGCGCGGGGTGGCCGTCGGGGTGGCGCCTCACGCCGCGATGATTGGCGGCGAGGGGGTGACTGGCAACACGAGGGAGTTGGTGACAATCGAATTGTTCCGTATCAGCCACGTCGCACTTCAAACTGGGACCCACCAGCGACACGTCAACGCGGATGGCGCGATCATCGTCGTCACGCGTCTTGTTGGGACCCACCGATGGCTAGGGATCGTTCTCACTTGAACTTTGGGCCAGAGTCACATCACGGGGTAAAAATGCGTGCTCCGCACTTCGACGGATCAGACGCCACAAATTGGATTTCGCGAGTGGAGTATTATTTTGATCACATCATGATGCCCGACGAGGATCGTCTCCACTACGTGGTCATGCTCTTCGATCCCCCGGCCGCTGAATGGATATTTAACTACAGAAACAATAATCGTTACGTCACATGGGCTGAATTCTTGGAGGATATCCGCCACAGGTTCGATCCACAGAGTTTCCGGAATTATATTGGCCCTTTAGCCAAACTAGTGCAGACAGGGTCCGTCGCAGAATACCATGACACTTTCGAGAAGTATTTGAACAGAGTTGAAGGGGTGTCGGACTACATTTTGATTCCAGTATTCATCGAGGGCTTAAAAATGCCAATTCAGGAGAAGGTGGAGCTTCAACAACCGCAATCATTAGCCGAGGCCATGGCGTTGGCCTTGCGTTTGGAAGCCAATCAAGATCACAGGTACCAGCAGTCCTCGTCGGCACAACGGCGGCAGTGGCCGAGTAAGGATACCAGACAGCCGACCCTGCCGTCCTCCGCACCGGATGGGAGCTCTTCTCAAATGCCGAAGACTACCAAGCAATCCCAGGAGCTGGTACATCCACGTTTTACTCCGATTCGTGTATCTAATGCTGAGAAATCGGAGCGCTCACGCAAGGGATTATGTTGGCACTGCCCGGAGAAGTACGCGCCGGGTCACGTTTGCGCGACCAGATTGCTTTGTTATGTTGGGGATGAAGAGTGGAAGAATCGAGCCAGGTACAGGAGGGTCAGCCACAGGATGAGGAGTTGATTACAGAGGATATATCCCATCTACATTCTCTTACGGGAGGAAGTCGTTCAGTTCCTTTCCAAGTCATTGGGGACCTCGGGATCACACGCGTGCGAATTTTGATTGATACGGGGAGCACGCATAATTTCCTCCATTCCCGATTCACAGAGTCTTTGCAGCTGTAGTTATCACGTATCCGCCCTTTCCGCGTGTATGTGGGGAATGGAGCATCACTAATCTGCTCACATATTTCGAGACGCACGAAGCTGTCAATTCAGGGAACCGAGTTTTTAACAGATTTGCACATCCTCGATGTTCATGGCTGGGATGTGATACTCGGCATGGATTGGTTGGAGTCGCTAGGCCGGATATCAGCGGATTTTGTAGGTAAAACATTGGAGTTTCAACGAGATAACAAATCGGTGGTCTTACAGGGCAGTTTACCGGGTCCACAACAGATTTCGCTGCAGTCCCTAGCTCTGCTGGCGTCGTTTTCATCGGAGCATGAATTTCATGAGATTATAGCTCTAGACCCGACCGAGGGGGCGACGTTCAGCTCTTCCTCGGACCAGGAATTCCCCGCGGACCTGCCCGAGGAATGCCACCGAGTCCTCGAGACCCACAAGGGAGTGTTTGATTTACCTATCGGTATGCCTCCGCCTAGACCTTTTGACCACAGAGTACATCTGCTACCGGGCTCGAAACCGATCAATGTGAGACCGTACCGTTACCCGTACTTCCAAAAGAATGAAATCGAACGCCAGGTGAAGGAAATGTTATCTCAGGGCATAATCCAGCGTAGCCAGAGCCCTTTCTCCTCACCGGTGTTGTTAATCCGGAAGAAGGATGGTACGTTTCGCTTCTGCATTGATTACCGCGCTTTAAACATGGCAACGGTACCCGATCATTTTCCCATTCCCACCGCGGATGAACTTTTTGATGAATTGGGAGAGGCGAAATTTTTCACGAAGCTTGATTTACGCTCAGGATACCATCAGATCAGAATGCACGAGGCCTATATCTTTAAGACTGCTTTCAGAACTCATGATGGCCACTTCGAGTTCTTGGTTATGCCTTTCGGGCTTACAAACGCCCCGTCTACATTCCAAGCGGCAATGAATACTATCTTCCAGCCTCTCCTACGGCGATTCGTCATCGTTTTCTTTGACGACATATTGGTGTACAGTCCCACACTGGATTCCCATTGCGCGCATCTGTCACAGGTACTATCGCTCCTTAGCGCTAATAAATTATATGTCAAATTGTCTAAGTGTTTGTTCTGCTGCACGACTGTTGAGTACTTGAGACACTTGATTACAGACGGCACGTTGAAGGCAGACCCCCGGATGATTGAGGCGATGACAGCATGGCCACTCCCACGGAATATGAGACAGCTACGGGGATTCTTGGGTCTCACAGGATACTACCGACGATTTGTCGCAAACTACGCCATGATCGCGACACCACTTACTGAATTACTCAAGAAGGAAGCTTTTATATGGACACAGGCAGCTATGGATGCTTTCGAAGCCTTGAAATCAGCCATGACATCGACCCCAGTTTTGCGTCTCCCGGATTTCACCAAGACTTTCTATGTAGAAACGGATGCCTCGGACATGGGGATAGGGGCGGTTTTGATTCAAGAAGGCAACCCAATTGCCTATTTCAGTCGAAAACTGGGCCCCCGTCGCAGAGTCGCTTCCACTTACCATAAGGAGCTTTATGCAATTGTTGAGGCCGTCCAAAAGTGGCGACAGTACCTATTGGGCCGGGAATTTGTAATTCGCAGCGATCAGAAGAGTTTGAAAGAGCTATTGCAACAGGTTGTCCAAACTCCCGACCAGCAGTTATATGTCTGGAAGTTGATGGATACAATTTCCGCATCGAGTACAAGAAAGGAGCGTTAAATCAGGCAGCGGATGCGTTGTCCCAACGGGAGGAACCCGAACCTCTGCAGCAGGTGAAGGGCGTGGGGGATGATGGAGAATCAGTAATGGCGGACCAGGCGGCTGACGCAGCTTGCTTAACAGCAGTTGCCCATCCGATCCCTAAGTTTCTGGAGGCTTTGAGACAGGAAACAGAGACTCATCCTGAATTGGTAAATCTCACGACCCAAATTAAATCTGGGGAGGCACCTCCTCATTTTTTTTTATTTTTATTTTTTTTAAAAACATTAATTTAAAAATTAACTAGGCACCTCCTCATTTTTCCTTGGTGGATGGACTGATCTATTTTCATAGGAGGATTTTGGTGAGCCATAAATCCAATTTCAAGCGTTTGTTGTTGGAGGAACATCATAGTACGCCCTTGGCGGGTCACCCGGGGCATGAGCGAACCTTCCGACTATTGGCAGCAGGTTTCTACTGGCCGAAGATGCGAAAGGAAGTCCGGGACTTTGTTGACGCGTGCGCGGTGTGTCAGGCCACCAAATACTCGACGCAAAAGCCTGCTGGTCTTCTGCAGCCCTTGCCTGTCCCATCACAGGTTTGGGACGACGTCTCAATGGACTTTATCACAGGCCTCCCACAGTCACGAGGGTATACCACTATTATGGTGGTGGTCGATAGACTATCCAAGTACGCCCACTTCGCTGCACTTCCCACCCGTTTCGACGCCCTCCGAGTGGCCCACTTATTCGTTAACACCGTTGTCCGACACCACGGGTTTCCAAAGACTTTGGTTTCAGACAGGGACTCGGTGTTTCTAAATGCAATTTGGGAGGAAATACTGCGCCTCAGCGGGACTAAATTGAACTTTACTACTGCCTACCACCCTCAATCCGACGGTCAAACCGAGATCCGTAACAAGTGCCTGGAGCAATACTTACGGGCGTTCACTTCGGATAGGCCGTCAACATGGTCGAATTTCCTTCCTTGGGCCGAGCTAGCTCTCAATTGCTTCCACCATGCAGGCTTTGGCACCTCCCCTTTCAGAGCGTTGTACGGAAGGGAGCCTCCGTTGTTGGTAGCGTCGGTTCCGTTGGCACAAACGCCGCCTAGCGTGGCGGAATTGATCAAGCAGCGCGGTCAGCTTCTCATAGAGTTGCGCAATAACCTATCACGCGCACAACAGCGGATGACGGCATCGGCAAATCGCCATCGTCGCCACATTGAATTTGACGCAGGTAGTTTTGTCTGGTTGAAGTTGCAGCCGTATCGCCAACACTCAGTAGCGAGACCCATTTCAGCCAAGCTCGCTAAGCGCTTTTACGGTCCTTTCGAGATAGTGGAGAGGATAGGACCAGTGGCGTACAAACTACGATTGCCAGAGGGCAGTCGCATCCATGACGTATTCCACGTGAGTCTTCTGCGCGCCTACGTTAAAGATGACCCTATCGTGCCCCTTCCAGAGCAGTTCGTCGGAAACATGCCTGTAGTCCAGCCAGTGGCTATATTAGATTCGAAAATATTATGGCACAAGGGTGCAGCGGTGGAGCATGTGTTAGTACGGTGGTCGGACGGCTCGGATTCACCATCTTGGGAGCCGTTGGCAGAAATGATGAAACGTTATCCTACACTCTCCCTTGCGGACAAGGAAGTTTCCAAGGAAGGGGGAGTTGTTACGAACTCATCAGACTCACGAGCAAAGGAGAATGATATGATTGAAAACACAGCTGCGCCGTCCCCTACGCAGACTTCATCGTCATCAGAGAACGAGGAGGAAACGTCTCCCATTGGGGAGCTGGAGAAACAATCAGAGGAAGTTATCAAGGAAGACACGAGGAGGAAGTTGAGGCCGAGAAAGGAGATCAAGCAGCCGGAGCGCTACCACGACTTCGTCTCCAAGTAGCGGACCAGCTGCTCGACGGAATGCCAGAGAGAGAGCTGCATTACGTTTATTTTATTTTTGCCTTGAGTAATTTGTTTTAAGTTATTTTATTATTGTTTCGCATTTCCTTATTTTGAACACGTAATGGGTCGAGCGTTTTATAAGCTCCGTCGAGTTTTCTTTGTTGGTTCTTTCCCGACGTATAGGATTAGGTCGAACCAACCCTAGGGTCTAGAATATTATAAATAGGGCTTGTCATTAATTCGACAATCAATTAATGAAGAATTATTTTGCCCACATTACTTGTGCAATACTCTAAACAACCCTAAACACTGCAGATGGAGGAGCTTCTCCGCGCCAGTCTCGAGTTCAGCCGCCGACCCCTCTGTTCGGGGCGCCGGAAATTGGTGTGTTGCGTTCGTCGTCTGCAAGGTTTCTTCGTTAAGAGAAGTGTGCTCTTAACATAGTACCTGGATGAACCTCTACCATGCTAATATTCAATCATAGACCAGTACAAACTTTTCTCGGTGCCCACACATGTACAACAAGAAAAATTAGAATTTTTTTGGGAATCTAGACTAAAATGTAAACTAAGAATTTAAATCGAGACTTAGTACTGGATGCCGGCGGACACGGCCGCGGGAAGGACCGCTGCTCGACGGAGGGAGCTGAGATGATCGACTCCGTTCTAGAGAACAGAGGAAGTCACAGAGGCAGTCGGAGCTGTGTGTGTGGGGGAGGCGATGCCTCTGGGTTTTGTCCGAGCTAGGAATTTCAGATTTAAAATTTTGAAGGAGAATTAGAGGAAGAGAGAGTGGGATAGGAATCGGTGAAGGAGGGAGTATACGATGCTGGCGGAGATCCGGCGAATCTGGCCGGCGACGGAGGAAAATGAGAGAGGATGGGAGGCGCCGCTTATTTTCTCATCAAGTGGGGTTTTATTATGGAGAATGGGTGATAGTGAAATTGGGGAAGAGGATGGAGTACCGATAGAGTGTGAAGAAGCCATTTGGGCCAAGAGGATTCATTATTTTGGGCCAGGGAGGAATAGGCTGCCTAACTTAAATGTTGGGCCAAAGTTGTTTAAGAAATGTGCTGACTTTTAATTGGCGGAAAATTTTTTTTCTAGACGCAAGAAAAGGGAAACGACTTAATTAAATTTCCCAAATTAATTAATAGGCAAGTTATGAAAACCCCTCGCATGTGAATGAAGAATAAAAGAATTAATTAACGGCATGCATTCCTATAAGTATATGAATTTCTCGAGTCTTATTAGTACGTTGTTTACTTTCAAAAGACTATCTCTGCGAGTAAAGGTGGAGTGAGGAAAATCAAGTTAAGGAGTTTAAGCGAACGAGGTGGACATTTCTACTAAAACGTGAAATTGTCTTTGTAGCATGATTATGTGAAAATTATACTACTATTTATGTTTTGTCATGCCTTTTATATTTTATGGAATACCTATCTGCTTGGCTATGCCAATTATGTTTAATCGAATTTGAGTCCCAGCAGGGCCACAAACCCTACTCGGACTAGTGTACACATATGGGGACCGTGAGCTAGCTTTTGAGTTAGCCGGTCCAGTGACCGTCGTGGAATGTGGCCACATTCCCGGTTCACATACGTTTCAGATAGGGTATTTATGATGAACTTAGATTGCAAATCGCCTTTATGAATGAAAATAAATTTTAGTGACTCGGGCCTTTTAAGTTAAAAACCCGTGTTCACTCAACTGTGGCTGACAAAACTTTTATGAAAATTATGTTTCGGCAATGTGCCCATTGAGTATATCAAGTACTCAGCCCTGCATGTTTCTTTTCTAACGTGCAAGTTGAACGTGGACGAGGGGCGAAGGTGTTGAGCAATGACAAATAATAAGTAGCACTAGGATGTCCAAAGAAGTGTGTCTTCACACATACTTCTTTGTCTTGGTCTCTTCCGCTGCACTAATAATTTTGTACTAGGATTTCTCAGACCTAGTTATCGTACTCCGATTTTGATTGGCCATGTACCACTTTGGCATTGAAACTCTTGTTTGAACTTGATTCACCATCTATGCTTACTTCATGCTATCATCAAGTTTAATTTAGTCACGATATAGCCACGCTCACTATCACTAGTAAGATGTGGTCGTGACAGTTTGAGGCCAAAACAGCTGAAAATTCCAGTGATTTGTGTGATTCTTGGGCTTGATTATTATTACACAGAGTCTTTTGAAATGTGTCTAATATCATTACCAAGAATGTCTTCATGGGAGCATTTTGGGGCGATAGCAAACGTAGCCCAACTAGCCGGATTCGACGCGGTGAAGCTGATTGGAATGTTAGTGAAGGCCGCAAACACAGCAAGAATGAACAAGCAGAACTGCAGGCAATTTGCTCGGCATCTCAAGCTGATTGGGAACTTGCTGGAGTGTCTCAAGATTTCGGAGATGAAGAAGTATCCAGAAACTCGAGAGCCGTTGGAGCAGCTCGAGGATGCATTGAGGAGGTCCTACATTTTGGTTAACAGTTGCCAGGATAGGAGTTACTTCTATCTGCAGGCTATGGGATGGAACATTGTCTATCAGTTCAGGAAGGCTCAGAATGAGATTGATCAATATTTGAAGATCATACCCCTCATTACCCTCGTTGATAATGCTCAAGTTCGGGTACCACTTTCCTTTTTTTCATATGAGTTGTCAGTTGATTATTTGTAACACCCGTACCTTAAGTTTGAAATTTACTTTTATGTAACGGAATAATTGATAAAATTATTTCGAAACGCTATGCTTCTCGATAGATGTGTTATGGGAAAAAGGAATGTGTTTTCTTTTTGAACGTTGGGAGACACGTTTAAGGTCTCGTTGAAAGGGTCGATGATGAAATTGCTATTCTTTAGCAAGACGAATGAATTAAACGGAAAGAAATATATGTTTTATGGATAACGACGGGCGTAAAGCAAGGAACGGTTGAATGAATATTATATTTGGAACAACACCAAATATAAATTATGTACGATTTCTCGTACTTTAAATTTTTGGTTATGAAGAACGAGATAACAAAATTTAATAAAGGACCGTGAATTTTAATTGATGAAGGAAAATACGAAATATTTATATAAATGTATGAATTTATTTTGGACTTTCCAAAATAAATTTGAAGTCCAATTAAATATGAAATAACTTGAATTTTAATAACTCTTTAAATCCATCAAGTGGTAGTTTTTCTACTTGGGCTTGTATTTTATTTGATGATTTTTAGCCCAATTAGAATTAATTTATGGAAGCCCAAAATGGACCTAAGCTAACTAGCCCAAAGTTTCCTTTTCTTTCCTCCTTCTTTCCCCCCCACGTCGACGGTTTCTTTCCCCCATGATGACCGATCGGTTTTTCCACCTCTCCACTTCCCTCATCAATACCTACACCCTCCTCAAACCCCTCTAACCCACTCACCACTTTCACTTGGCAAAAAAGAAGAGAGAAGAAGGAGAAGAAAAGCGGCGAGAGATAGCCGAGAGGAAGGAGGGAGAAGAAGGAGTTGGTTCCATCATTTTTGTTCAACCACCATCAAATTTAAGCTCTTGAGGTATACCATTTCTTCCATCCTCAAAGCATGAGTCGTTTACTAGCCTTGCATACATGATATACATCCTTGTTCCATAGCTTTTCTTCCATAATCAAACTAAGTAGAATTCAACGTAGAACCTTCCAAACGATCGTCGTACTTAGCCGAAGCTTAGAAAGAACTTAGCTTTATGTTAATAACACGTGTTGCGAGCCTTTGCGGGGTGTTTTCAGGCAGGTTCGGAGTGGTTTCGGAGGAGGAGAAGTCGCCGCCGGCGACGGGCAGCGGCGGACAGCCGCCCTCGACGTTCCCGGTGCAGATGACGGCTCCCGGTGGCGACGGCGGCAGCAGCAACGCGACGGGAGGCAGCAGCGGCCGGTGACTCCAGCTGGCAGCGACGCCGTGCGAAGTCCCTCCGCGGCAGCAGCTTCCCGGCGACCCTGCGACGGCGACGAGTGGAGGCGGCAAGGCAACGGTGGCTTCACGACCCGCCGATTATTCCAGCAGCGACGTCGTCGAGCCGGAGAGGGCGACGGCGGCGGCGGCTGTTGTGTGGTGGCCGAGAGAGAGAGGAGACGGAGAGAGAGAAAGATGTTAGAGAGGGAGATTTAAATCTGGGCCATGTGTTTTTAATTTGGGCCTTGGAATAGTTTATTTCGTTGTTGGGCCTTTTAAAAATGGAAGTCTAAATAAATTGATGGGCTCACTAATTTGATGGGGCTCACTATGTAATTTTGGAGGAATAAGGTGGCTAAGAAATTTAATCGCTTGGGCCGATAATTAAAATTTAATCGGGGGAAATTATTTCAGTAATTTCCGGAAGACTTTTTTGAAGATGAATAATTTACCTAAGTATGAAGTAATACTTTTTTCAACGGTAAATAATTACGGAAATTAAAGTATGCGCGTAAGTAATTTATAAAAATTATTTTCGACGTTATGGAAATACGAGGAGCCAACGGAGGAAAGAACGAGCGTAAGCGGCCGACCGGCGTCGCACGCGACGCCTTGGGCGGCCACCGAATAACCGAAAATGTGCGAAAATCGAGAAAGAGAATTAAAAGATTTTAATTAGAGTGCATGCATTCTAATTATCGTCGTTACAGAGGTTGATATGAATTTTATGTGTTTTCCGAAAAGGAGGTTCGCACGCACGCTAAAAGTCGGAACGAGGAATTTTACGGAAATCCTAAGCTTTTGAGGTGGGCTTTATTCTTTAACGTTTATTTTGAATCAATATGCTTACGATGTTATAAGGATGTTTCTATAAGTATGTCATGCCGTGTTTATGTTTTGAAACTGCCTATCTGATTGTCTACTAGAATGAAACTCTACTAGACTTTGATGGTTAACGAATTCGGGTCTAACTAGGGTCTACGCCCTACTTAGACTAGTGCACTGATGAGGATCGTGAGCCGTCCCCTAGGTCGGCCGGTCCAGTGATCGAGATTGTGGCCACAGTCTCGTTTCACATGATGGTTCAGATATGGTATATGATGGAGGATGATGTTGGTCCGCGCGGACACTTTTTAAGGAAATGAACTTTAGTGTCTCTCGGCCTTTTAAAAGTAAAACCCGGGATTCACTCGATGATGGCTTGACATATCTTAAAGGTGAATGTTTTTGGGCATGAGTTCACTGGGTGCACCAAGTACTCAGCCCCTGCATATGTTTTCCCTATGTGCAGGTTGAGCGAGGTCGGGAGGCGGAGGATGTTGAGCGATGATCCAAGAACGTATCAAATCACTGTTCCGGTTACTATTATGTCTTCATACGTAGTAGTAGCTACACTCTCAAAATTTGCTTCCGCTACTCAATGTTTTCAGAATTTCTGTTATTTTCTTTGAACTGTTGAACTCTGTTACTTCCTTTATGGTCGCACTCTGTTATCTTTCATTTTGTAAACTTCAGGATTGAAACGTTAGTTGACTTAAATGGCATTTCGTCTTTGATTGTCATGTTGTATTGCCTTGAGTTGATTTTTCCCCCTTCTTCCCCGCTTCTTAGTTCCCCCACTAGTCACGATTTTTCCCGTGCTTCCTATCCTTAGGAAGTGCGGTCATGACAGAATGGTATCAGAGCGTGTTTTTCCTTCCGCTCTGGACCGAGAGTCATTTATTCAATCTAGTCTAGACTCGTTTCGCTAGACTAAAAGAGTATTCGCTTAACACTCAACACTCCGTCTCACCGCGCTCAACATGAAAGAAGGAAACGAAGCATAATAGAAGTGATAGAATGAATGGGCGCGAAAAGGGCGTGAATTCCCAAGGAATGATGAGATGACGAGACGAGTAAAAACCTTGTGAAGCGCGATTAGCGTTAGGTTGAAGGATAGACGAAATTGTAAAAGTACCACGTTTATAAAATACGAAACATCTATCCTTAGATGATAACTTAAAAAGAAAAGAAATTTTTATGACTTTTTCCTATGGAAATTGACAGGTATATCCACGGTAACACGTATGACGTTCTCTACGCGTTTTGTTTCTTTCTACCTCGCTTATTCTTTTTCTACGATTGGTTGCTAAGGGAACTTACTTTTATGTAGATGGTGATCACGATCCACGCACCGCTAAGGGGAAGGTACGTCAAGAATAGATTGCGGGCGGTGGAAGTGTATCGCGAGTTCGAGAGGGACGCGAGGGCCCCTTTGATATCTTATGTCACCGATTACTTGACCTTATGGCGGGATGCTCATGGCTGTGGAGTGAGGCACTATGAGGGAATCAAGAGATTGGTTGATGGACTACCTGCACCTTGGAATAGGTGGGCCGACGAGGCTTCACGGTCATACATCTGGCATAAGCTTCCCGACTACAGCATGCAGGCAGACATGCATGGTTTTGTGAAGGTTCTCTTGGAAGCACTGGTCGATGCTCGTGGTGGACCGCCACCCTATGCTCCTCCTAGGAAGGAGGCGTCCTCATCGAGCCGCAGTCCCTACAGCGGGGGTCGATACGAGAGTGAGACGTCGCAACCGAACTGCCCCAAGAAAAAAAGACTTGGGATGCGCACCTCCGCACCTCCTGCGACGGAAGTCCTTGTGGTTGATGAGCATATCGATGACGCTACTGATGTGCGGGAGAGTGATGAGGAAGAGGAAGAAGATCCCCTTGAAGACGAGGAGGATCCCATGGAGGATGAGGAAGACACCGAAGAAGAGCCCCTTGTGAGAGAGGTTGAAGTTAATAGCGAGGAAGGGGCGAATTATGAGAGAGCTCCCGAGGAGTAGTGTTCTTTTACTGTTTTGTTAGTTCCGAATGTTTTGCTTTGACGAACTATGTAGTAGTTTCTTTTGCCGTTGTTTTTCCTTCCCTGTTTCAAAGACCTTGTGAAACACGTACTTGTTGGTTTTAAGATAATTAAGCTTCCGTTGTTTTATCGTTGTGTTCGTTTTACCATGTTGTGTATGGAAAGTTGTGTTATCGCTTTGGAAAGGTTGTGTGGAGTGGTGATGGTAAAGTTGGTTTTTATACTAATGCATGTGTTGAACAGAATGCCTCCCCGACGTGCCGCAGTTCACCACGAGAATGAGGCAAGCAACGAGACCCAAAGCAGTGTGGGTCCTGAAGGACAACCACCACCACCACCTCCACCACCGCCACAGCCAGAACGGAACATCGAGAAGAGTTCCGAAAGGAACGTCCTCCCGTGTTCGATGGAATGGGAGATCCAACCAAGGCCGAGACCTGGATTCGGGCCATAGAACGCATCTTTAAGTTCTTGAGGTGCACTGACCAGGAGCGTCTATCGTGCGTGACTTATCAGCTCACCGAGTCCGCAGAATTCTGGTGGGAGACTAAGCAACGGACAATGACACAGGAACAGTTAGACACCCTAACGTGGGAAGACTTTAAGGAGGAACTGTATGACAAATACATTCCAAGGAGCTACCGTAAGGCAAAGGAGGCCGAGTTCTACAATTTAGAGCAGGGTCGGATGACTGTGACAGAATATGACCGTGCCCTATGTGACATGTCTCGATATGCACCCGAGCAAGTAAACACCGACGAGAAGATGGCGGAGAAGTTTTGTGCCGGTTGAGGCACGAAATCATGATGGCTTTGGCATGCCGTGGCAGACTCTCGTATGCTGAGTCATTATCTCGTGCATTGGACGTGGAGGAAGCGATGCCACGGGAAAGGACGGTTACACCCACTACTCTAACACCGCCGACCTCACAGCAAAATTTCCGGGATAAGAGGAAATGGGACGGGAACCGCGCACCCTTCGACAACAAGAGGTTCCAGAGTACCCCAAACTCTTCCCAGGGAAGAGGAAAGCAAACTGCTCCATTCCAAAGTGGAGATTTCCGTCAGAGAGCACCTCCTTGTGCCAAATGTCAGAAGAACCACATGGGAGAGTGCAGAGTCGGGACCAACGTGTGCTACAAGTGTGGTGGAGTCGGACACTTCGCCAAAGAGTGCCCGAGCAACAACAATACTGGAGGTGGGGGAACGCTGAACGGACCTCGAGGGAATCCTACACCACCTCCGCAGCAGCAGCAGCGTCGCCAGCCATACCCGACTCAAGCTAGGGCCTATGCCCTGGGACGCAATCAAGCAAGAGCCCCACAGGGAGAGCCAAAGCAAGATAATCTGGCAGGTATGGGAACATTACTTGACATGCCTGTTGTTATTCTGTTTGATACGGGTGCGTCGCACTCTTTTATATCGCACTCCTGCGTGAATGCTTTAAGACTGCCTGTTGATGAACTTGAACATGAGATGAATGTGAACTCACCGGTAGGAGGCCTTGTAGAAATTTCACAATCTTGCTCGAACATAGAACTCATGGTGGGAGAACTCAGTTTAGTGGCGCACAACTTGCACGTTATGCCGATGGATAATGTGGACATTATTCTGGGGATGGACTGGCTAGCTGAAAACTATGCCACTATCCGATGCCAAGAGAGGCAAATCTCATTACAAACCCCGGGGAAGGAGCCCTCTACCTTCCACGGAATTTCGATGAATCAACGAACTTGTGTGATATCGGCACTTCAAGCAACCACGATGATTAGGAAGGGGCGTCCGGCCTATCTCGTGTATCTACAAGGACATGACAAGAAAGAGAGGAAAGTTGAAGATGTGGCAGTGGTACGTGAGTTTCCCGACGTATTTCCCGATGCGTTGGCAGGCCCTCCGCCTGACCGACAGTTGGAGTTTACTTCGATCTGGAACCAGGAGCCGCACCAGTGTCGAAAGCACCCTATAGGATGGCGCCGAAGGAGTTGGAAGAACTCAAAATCCAGCTACAAGAATTACTGGACTTGGGTTTTATCCGACCGAGTGTGTCGCCGTGGGGAGCACCGGTGCTGTTTGTGAAGAAGAAAGACGGGACACTGAGAATGTGCATAGACTATCGGGAATTGAACAAGTTGACTCTCAAGAATAAGTATCCTCTACCGAGAATAGACGACCTGTTCGACCAACTCAGGGGAGCAGGAGTATTTTCGAAGATGGATTTAAGGTCGGGATATCATCGGTTGAGGGTACGAAGGGAGGACATACCCAAGACGACTTTCCGAACGAGGTATGGGCATTACGAGTTTGTAGTAATGTCGTTTGGACTGACAAATGCACCGGCGGTATTTATGGACTTAATGAATCGAGTATTCCATCCATACTTGGACAAGTTCGTCCTGGTATTCATAGATGATGTGCTAGTTTACTCGAAGGATGAAAAGGAACATGAGGAGGATCTAAGGATCACACTGGAAACACTCCGAACAGAGAAGTTATACGCCAAGTTCAGTAAGTGTGAATTCTGGCTAAAGGAAGTGAATTTTTTGGGGCATGTTGTGACAGCCGAAGGGATTCGAGTTGACCCCGCAAAGGTGGAGGCCGTACAACAATGGAAGGCGCCAAAGACCCCAAACGAGATTCGGAGTTTCCTTGGTCTGGCGGGATACTACCGAAGATTTATTGAAGGATTTTCTAAAATCGCAAGACCAATGACTCAACAATTGAAGAAGGGGACCAAGGTCAATTGGACACCGGAGTGTGAGGCTAGCTTCCAGTTGTTGAAAGAGAAATTGACCACCGCACCTGTTCTAGCCGTGCCGGAACTGGGAGTAGACTATGTGGTTTACACTGATGCATCGAAGATTGGACTGGGGTGTGTTCTGATGCAGAATGGTAAGGTGATTGCCTACGCTTCGCGGCAGTTGAGGCCACACGAGTGTAATTACCCTACTCATGACTTAGAACTAGCGGTTGTTGTGCACGCATTGAAGATTTGGAGGCACCATCTCTATGGAGTTCGGTGTGAGATTTTACCGACCATAAGAGTCTGAAGTACTTCTTTGAGCAGAAAGATTTGAACATGAGGCAACACAGATGGCTCGAGCTAGTCAAGGATTATGATTGTGGTATTAACTATCATCCGGGTAAAGCAAACGTGGTGGCGGATGCTTTGAGCAGGAAAGCTCAACCGCAGTTGGCTACTTTTCTCACTCAGGAAGCGGAGTTGATTCGCGATTTAAGCAGGATGCGATTGGAAGTAGTAAGAGCACCGGAGACCGTGAAGGGAAAGATTGCCACCTTGGTAATTGCATCCGATCTACGAACAAGGATAATAGAAGGGCAACGCAACGATGAAAATTTGGAGAAAATTCGACTGAGGGTGAGGAAGGGCGAACAAGAGAAGTTTCGAGAAGAGGCTGATAATGCTCTCACCTACGAGGGGAGACTATGTGTGTCAGGCGACGAAGGACTTCGAAACGAAATTTTAACCGAAGCACACGAGACTCCATACACCGCCCATCCTGGAAGTACGAAGATGTACCAGGACTTGAAGGGATCATTTTGGTGGGATGGAATGAAGAGGGACATAGCTTCGTTTGTAGAGAGATGTTTGGCATGTCAACAAGTAAAAGCTTTACATCAACGACCCTATGGGAAGTTGCAACCGTTGGAGATCCTGGAGTGGAAATGGGAACATATCGCTATGGATTTTGTGACAGGCTTACCAAAGACCCGGCAAGGGAATACGGCCATTTGGGTAATCATAGACCGCCTCACCAAGAGTGCGCATTTTATACCTATCCCTATAACTCATGGATCCGACAAACTGGCTCGGATTTATGTGAAAGAAATCATTCGGCTACATGGGGTGCCAGTAACGATCACGTCAGACCGGGATACAAGGTTTACTTCAAGGTTTTGGATAAGTCTGCAACGGGAGCTTGGTACACGACTGAATTTTAGTACTGCTTTCCATCCACAAACCGATGGACAGTCCGAGGAGAACGATTCAAACTCTTGAGGACATGCTAAGAGCTGTGGTGCTCGACAGAGGAGAAAATTGGGAAATAGTACTACCTTTGATCGAGTTTGCCTACAACAATAGTTTCCAGGCGACAATAAATATGGCCCCATATGAAGCATTGTATGGGAGGAAGTGTAGATCACCACTCTACTGGGATGAGGTTGGTGAAAGAAGAATACTCGGGCCAGATTTGGTCGAGGAGATGATTGAGATTGTGCGACAAATCCGACAAAGGATAAAAGAAGCTCAAGACCGACAGAAGTCGTATGCTGATGTCCGGCGTTACCGATTTACAGTTCAATACGGGAGATAAGGTGTTTTTGAGGGTATCTCCATCGAAGGGGATAACGAGGTTTGGTGTAAAGGGGAAGTTGAAGCCGCGTTACGTAGGGCCTTACGAAATCCTTGAGAAGGTGGGACCCGTAGCGTATAAGTTGGCACTACCACCAAGTTTTGGGACTGTGCATAATGTTTTCCATGTGTCACAGTTACGAAAGTACGTGTTCGATCCTAAGCACGTGGTTCATCAGGAGGAAATGATTTTTAATCCTGACTTGAGTTACGAGGAGAAGCCCGAAGCTATTCTGGACAAGAAAGTGCAAGAGTTGAGGAATAAATCGATCGTGTCCGTGAAAGTACTTTGGAAACACCATAGCCACGAGGAGGCTACTTGGGAACTCGAGGATAAAATGAAAGAGAAGTACCCGGAACTTTTCGTTAGAAATGAGTAAATTTCGGGACGAAATTTCTGTTAAGGTGGGTAGAATGTAACACCCGTACCTTAAGTTTGAAATTTACTTTTATGTAATGGAATAATTGATAAAATTATTTCGAAACGCTATGCTTCTCGATAGATGTGTTATGGGAAAAAGGAATGTGTTTTCTTTTTGAACGTTGGGAGTGATCTGGCCGGGGGTGCATGGCGTGGAACAAGGATTGCGGCGGGAAGGTGGGGGAGCCGCACCATTGTCGAAAGCACCCTATAGGATGGCGCGAAGGAGTTGGAAGAACTCAAAATCCAGCTACAAGAATTATACTGTGACTTGGGTTTATATCCGACCTGAGTGTGTCGCCGTGGGGAGCACCGGTGCTGTTTGTGAAGAAGAAAGACGGGACACTGAGAATGTGCATAGACTATCGGGAATTGAACAAGTTGACTCTCAAGAATAAGTATCCTCTACCGAGAATAGACGACCTGTTCGACCAACTCAGGGGAGCAGGAGTATTTTCGAAGATGGATTTAAGGTCGGGATATCATCGGTTGAGGGTACGAAGGGAGGACATACCCAAGACGACTTTCCGAACGAGGTATGGGCATTACGAGTTTGTAGTAATGTCGTTTGGACTGACAAATGCACCGGCGGTATTTATGGACTTAATGAATCGAGTATTCCATCCATACTTGGACAAGTTCGTCCTGGTATTCATAGATGATGTGCTAGTTTACTCGAAGGATGAAAAGGAACATGAGGAGGATCTAAGGATCACACTGGAAACACTCCGAACAGAGAAGTTATACGCCAAGTTCAGTAAGTGTGAATTCTGGCTAAAGGAAGTGAATTTTTTGGGGCATGTTGTGACAGCCGAAGGGATTCGAGTTGACCCCGCAAAGGTGGAGGCCGTACAACAATGGAAGGCGCCAAAGACCCCAAACGAGATTCGGAGTTTCCTTGGTCTGGCGGGATACTACCGAAGATTTATTGAAGGATTTTCTAAAATCGCAAGACCAATGACTCAACAATTGAAGAAGGGGACCAAGGTCAATTGGACACCGGAGTGTGAGGCTAGCTTCCAGTTGTTGAAAGAGAAATTGACCACCGCACCTGTTCTAGCCGTGCCGGAACTGGGAGTAGACTATGTGGTTTACACTGATGCATCGAAGATTGGACTGGGGTGTGTTCTGATGCAGAATGGTAAGGTGATTGCCTACGCTTCGCGGCAGTTGAGGCCACACGAGTTGAACTACCCTACTCATGACTTAGAACTAGCGGCTGTTGTGCACGCATTGAAGATTTGGAGGCACCACCTCTATGGAGTTCGGTGTGAGATTTTTACCGACCATAAGAGTCTGAAGTACTTCTTTGAGCAGAAAGATTTGAACATGAGGCAACACAGATGGCTCGAGCTAGTCAAGGATTATGATTGTGGTATTAACTATCATCCGGGTAAAGCAAACGTGGTGGCGGATGCTTTGAGCAGGAAAGCTCAACCGCAGTTGGCTACTTTTCTCACTCAGGAAGCGGAGTTGATTCGCGATTTAAGCAGGATGCGATTGGAAGTAGTAAGAGCACCGGAGACCGTGAAGGGAAAGATTGCCACCTTGGTAATTGCATCCGATCTACGAACAAGGATAATAGAAGGGCAACGCAACGATGAAAATTTGGAGAAAATTCGACTGAGGGTGAGGAAGGGCGAACAAGAGAAGTTTCGAGAAGAGGCTGATAATGCTCTCACCTACGAGGGGAGACTATGTGTGTCAGGCGACGAAGGACTTCGAAACGAAATTTTAACCGAAGCACACGAGACTCCATACACCGCCCATCCTGGAAGTACGAAGATGTACCAGGACTTGAAGGGATCATTTTGGTGGGATGGAATGAAGAGGGACATAGCTTCGTTTGTAGAGAGATGTTTGGCATGTCAACAAGTAAAAGCTTTACATCAACGACCCTATGGGAAGTTGCAACCGTTGGAGATCCTGGAGTGGAAATGGGAACATATCGCTATGGATTTTGTGACAGGCTTACCAAAGACCCGGCAAGGGAATACGGCCATTTGGGTAATCATAGACCGCCTCACCAAGAGTGCGCATTTTATACCTATCCCTATAACTCATGGATCCGACAAGCTAGCTCGGATTTATGTGAAAGAAATCATTCAGCTACATGGAGTGCCAGTAATGATCACGTCAGACCGGGATACAAGGTTTACTTCAAGGTTTTGGATAAGTCTGCAACGGGAGCTTGGTACACGACTGAATTTTAGTACTGCTTTCCATCCACAAACCGATGGACAGTCCGAGAGAACGATTCAAACTCTTGAGGACATGCTAAGAGCTGTGGTGCTCGACAGAGGAGAAAATTGGGAAATAGTACTACCTTTGATCGAGTTTGCCTACAACAATAGTTTCCAGGCGACAATAAATATGGCCCCATATGAAGCATTGTATGGGAGGAAGTGTAGATCACCACTCTACTGGGATGAGGTTGGTGAAAGAAGAATACTCGGGCCAGATTTGGTCGAGGAGATGATTGAGATTGTGCGACAAATCCGACAAAGGATAAAAGAAGCTCAAGACCGACAGAAGTCGTATGCTGATGTCCGGCGTACCGATTTACAGTTCAATACGGGAGATAAGGTGTTTTTGAGGGTATCTCCATCGAAGGGGATAACGAGGTTCGGTGTAAAGGGGAAGTTGAAGCCACGATACGTAGGGCCTTACGAAATCCTTGAGAAGGTGGGACCCGTAGCGTATAAGTTGGCACTACCACCAAGTTTTGGGACTGTGCATAATGTTTTCCATGTGTCACAGCTACGAAAGTACGTGTTCGATCCTAAGCACGTGGTTCATCAGGAGGAAATGATTTTTAATCCTGACTTGAGTTACGAGGAGAAGCCCGAAGCTATTCTGGACAAGAAAGTGCAAGAGTTGAGGAATAAATCGATCGTGTCCGTGAAAGTACTTTGGAAACACCATAGCCACGAGGAGGCTACTTGGGAACTCGAGGATAAAATGAAAGAGAAGTACCCGGAACTTTTCGTTAGAAATGAGTAAATTTCGGGACGAAATTTCTGTTAAGGTGGGTAGAATGTAACACCCGTACCTTAAGTTTGAAATTTACTTTTATGTAATGGAATAATTGATAAAATTATTTCGAAACGCTATGCTTCTCGATAGATGTGTTATGGGAAAAAGGAATGTGTTTTCTTTTTGAACGTTGGGAGACACATTTAAGGTCTCGTTGAAAGTTCGATGATGAAATTGCTATTCTTTAGCAAGACGAATGAATTAAACGGAAAGAAATATATGTTTTATGGATAACGACGCGCGTAAAGCAAGGAACGGTTGAATGAATATTATATTTGGAACAACACCAAATATAAATTATGTACGATTTCTCGTACTTTAAATTTTTGGTTATGAAGAACGAGATAACAAAATTTAATAAAGGACCGTGAATTTTAATTGATGAAGGAAAATACGAAATATATATATAAATGTATGAATTTATTTTGGACTTTCCAAAATAAATTTGAAGTCCAATTAAATATGAAATAACTTGAATTTTAATAACTCTTTAAATCCATCAAGTGGTAGTTTTTCTACTTGGGCTTGTATTTTATTTGATGATTTTTAGCCCAATTAGAATTAATTTATGGAAGCCCAAAATGGACCTAAGCTAACTAGCCCAAAGTTTCCTTTTCTTTCCTCCTTCTTTCCCCCCACATCGACGGTTTCTTTCCCCCATGATGACCGATCGGTTTTTCCACCTCTCCACTTCCCTCATCAATACCTACACCCTCCTCAAACCCCTCTAACCCACTCACCACTTTCACTTGGCAAAAAAGAATAGAGAAGAAGGAGAAGAAAAGCGGCGAGAGATAGCCGAGAGGAAGGAGAGAGAAGAAGGAGTTGGTTCCACCATTTTTGTTCAACCACCATCAAATTTAAGCTCTTGAGGTATACCATTTCTTCCATCCTCAAAGCATGAGTCGTTTACTAGCCTTGCATACATGATATACATCCTTGTTCCATAGCTTTTCTTCCATAATCAAACTAAGTAGAATTCAACGTAGAACCTTCCAAACGATCGTCGTACTTAGCCGAAGCTTAGAAAGAACTTAGCTTTATGTTAATAACACGTGTTGCGAGCCTTTGCGGGGTATTTTCGGGCAGGTTCGGAGTGGTTTCGGAGGAGGAGAAGTCGCCGCCGGCGACGGGCAGCGGCGGACAGCCGCACTCGACGTTCCCGGTGCGGATGACGGCTCCCGGTGGCGACGGCGGCAGCAGCAACGCGACGGGAGGCAGCAGCGGCCGGTGACTCCAGCTGGCAGCGACGCCGTGCGAAGTCCCTCCGCGGCAGCAGCTTCCCGGCGACCCTGCGACGGCGACGAGTGGAGGCGGCAAGGCAACGGTGGCTTCACGACCCGCCGACTATTCCAGCAGTGACGTCGTCGAGCCGGAGAGGGCGACGGCGGCGGCGGCTGTTGTGTGGTGGCCGAGAGAGAGAGGAGACGGAGAGAGAGAAAGATGTTAGAGAGGGAGATTTAAATCTGGGCCATGTGTTTTTAATTTGGGCCTTGGAATAGTTTATTTCATTGCTGGGCCTTTTAAAAATGGAAGTCTAAATAAATTGATGGGCTCACTAATTTGATGGGGCTCACTATGTAATTTTGGAGGAATAAGGTGGCTAAGAAATTTAATCGCTTGGGCCGATAATTAAAATTTAATCGGGGGAAATTATTTCAGTAATTTCCGGAAGACTTTTTTGAAGATGAATAATTTACCTAAGTATGAAGTAATACTTTTTTCAACGGTAAATAATTACGAAAATTAAAGTATGCGCGTAAGTAATTTATAAAAATTATTTTCGACGTTATGGAAATACGAGGAGCCAACGGAGGAAAGAACGAGCGTAAGCGGCCGACCGGCGTCGCACGCGACGCCTTGGGCGGCCACCGAATAACCGAAAATGTGCGAAAATCGAGAAAGAGAATTAAAAGATTTTAATTAGAGTGCATGCATTCTAATTATCGTCGTTACAGAGGTTGATATGAATTTTATGTGTTTTCCGAAAAGGTGGTTCGCACGCACGCTAAAAGTCGGAACGAGGAATTTTACGGAAATCTTAAGCTTTTGAGGTGGGCTTTATTCTTTAACGTTTATTTTGAATCAATATGCTTACGATGTTATAAGGATGTTTCTATAAGTATGTCATGCCGTGTTTATGTTTTGAAACTGCCTATCTGATTGTCTACTAGAATGAAACTCTGCTAGACTTTGATGGTTAACGAATTCGGGTCTAACTAGGGTCTACGCCCTACTTAGACTAGTGCACTGATGGGGATCGTGAGCCGTCCCCTAGGTCGGCCGGTCCAGTGATCGAGATTGTGGCCACAGTCTCGTTTCACATGATGGTTCAGATATGGTATATGATGGAGGATGATGTTGGTCCGCGCGGACACTTTTTAAGGAAATGAACTTTAGTGTCTCTCGGCCTTTTAAAAGTAAAACCCGGGATTCACTCGATGATGGCTTGACATATCTTAACGGTGAATGTTTTTGGGCATGAGTTCACTGGGTGCACCAAGTACTCAGCCCCTGCATATGTTTTCCCTATGTGCAGGTTGAGCGAGGTCGGGAGGCGGAGGATGTTGAGCGATGATCCAAGAACGTATCAAATCACTGTTCCGGTTACTATTATGTCTTCATACGTAGTAGTAGCTACACTCTCAAAATTTGCTTCCGCTACTCAATGTTTTCAGAATTTCTGTTATTTTCTTTGAACTGTTGAACTCTGTTACTTCCTTTATGGTCGCACTCTGTTATCTTTCATTTTGTAAACTTCAGGATTGAAACGTTAGTTGACTTAAACGGCATTTCGTCTTTGATTGTCATGTTGTATTGCCTTGAGTTGATTTTTCCCCCTTCTTCCCCGCTTCTTAGTTCCCCCACTAGTCACGATTTTTCCCGTGCTTCCTATCCTTAGGATGTGCGGTCGTGACATTATTTGATCAGTGTTATGATTGTTTCTATGTTGTTATTGTCTGGATTTTATGCTACATTTATGTTTCTTGCAAGGTTATGTCAAAAAGGCTGAATTTTATTGTATATATGTGTGTGTGTGTTTGGTGAGTTATCTTTGGTAATAATGTGGGGTATATAAAAAGCTTTGATGGGTATTTTTTGGGAATTTACTACATGATTTGGTCCATTTTGTTTTTTAATCTTGCTGTGTGCTGGTGCCATGTACAAATCTTTGATAGTGATAGATCAGTTTTATTTCACTGTCTTTGGTTATGGTCCGACTCTTTACCAAACTTTCTGCTGCATTTGGAAATCCAACAGTTGGTTATGGTTGAGATGTCACTTTGAGAAACAGATGCCTTCCCAACATTATTTGTTAGGATAGTTTATATACAACAACGACACGTAATATTGTACTTAAAAGTATCTGGCAGTTATCGGCCGTTAATCAGCTTTAAGGAGAGAAAGTAGCTTACACTACTATTTATAAATAAAATAT
This sequence comes from Salvia splendens, assembly GCF_004379255.2. NCBI lineage: Eukaryota > Viridiplantae > Streptophyta > Magnoliopsida > Lamiales > Lamiaceae > Salvia > Salvia splendens. Next base: position 24,514,352 of record NC_056046.1, read on the forward strand.
GATTCCTACCCAAATATGCCCATTGATGAGGAAAACCAGAAGCTCCAATTACAACTGCAACATTCACAAGCTAATTTGGACGTTGGCCAGTGTGGAGTAATCCAGCATCTGCTAGAAGTTACTGAAACTGTTGCAGCAACTTCTTTGCAAGAAAAAAGTTCGCTTGAGAAAGAATCGAAGGTGGAGAAGGTGTTGAAAAAGTAATTTGCAGTTATGAATCTTCATGAAGAGTCATGTACATTCATGAAGGGTCATATATGTATCTATAAATATCATTGTAATCTCTACCATTTTAAAAAAAAATGAAAAAAGATCATATTCACTATTTAGTGAAATATATCCATATCATATTTACTCTCCAAATATAAAAGTGCCGTAGCACTATTATTGATTCCCATATCCAACAAAGTGGTATCAAGAGCCTTATTATTAAACATGGCATCAAGCAATTCCATGTTTTCTTATACCCCAAATCAAGTTCCGATATTCGAAGGAGAGCACTTCGACTACTAGAGTAATCAAATGGAGACTATATTTTTATCTCAAGATCTATGGGATGTTGTGGAAGATGGATTTTCAGAACCACCACAACAACAAACTGATACAGAAGCATGGAGTCAAAATCAACAAAATGACTTTAAGAAAAATGTGAAGAAAGATGCAAGTGCATTGAGATTCATTCAACAAGGGCTAAGCAAATCTATATATCCAAGAATCCATGGTGTCAAACGATCCAAAGAGGCCTGGTATATATTGAAGGAAGGATTTCACGGCAATGACAAAGTAACTTCTATCAAACTACAATCTCTTTGGAGAGAGTTTGATAATTTATCAAAGAAAGATGGCGAAACCATGCAAATCTATCTTACTCGAGTTGCAGAGATCGTGAATCAAATTAGAAGTCTTGGAGAAATAATTGAAGAAAAGAAAATTGTTCAGAAAGTCCTTCGAAGTCTTCCACCAAAATATGATTACATTGTTGCCGCTATCGAAGAGTCTAAGGATTTATCAACATATACTCTACATGATCTCACATGCTCTCTTCAAGTGCATGAAGAAAGAATTGGAAGGTTTTCAAATCAGCCTCTAGAGCAAGCATTTGGGTCGATGAATTTCTCGAACCAAAAACAACGACAAAGCAGAGGAAATTCTTTCAAAGGACACATATCAAAGCATATATCTCAAAATAAGGGTGGATCATTCCAAGGAAGAGGAGGAGATCAATCTAGGTATTCTAGTCTTTATTGCAAAATTTGCAAAAAGACTAATCATAACACAAATGAGTGTTATTTTAAGTGCAAAAAATGCAGAAATCCAAATCATTCTAACAGAGATTACTACCATCAAAAGAAAGAAGGGAAGACAAATGAAGTACATTTTTCAAAAGATGAAGGTGAACAACTCTTCTCTTGTATGATTTCCCAACATCAATCACAAGAGAAATGGTACATGGACAGCGGATGTAGCAGTCACATGACAGGGAATAGAAAAATCTTTGTCGAACTCGATCAAGATTTCACCTCGAAAGTAAGGCTTGGTGATGGGAAAATCCATCGTTGCGAAGGAAAGGGAACCATTATTGTTCACACCAAAGGAGGTAACAAAAAATTTATAAGCGATGTGCTTTATGTTCCAAATTTAACAAGCAACCTTCTAAGTGTCGGACAACTTACACAAAGAGGTTATTCCGTCGTGTTTGAAGATGGAGAATGCAACATATTTGATAAGAAAACCAGTTCCTCTATTATTACCGTGCCAATGAGTTCAAACAGGGTGTTTCCCTTAATCATGCCATTAGAAGAAAAGGTGGCTCTTGCTGGAGAAAGCGTTGATCAATCTCAAATATGGCATTTGAGATATAGACATCTCAATTGGAACGGATTGCAACTTCTAAAGAAAAATAATATGGTGATTGGCCTTCTCGAGATTGAATCAAAAACTCAAGTATGTGAAGGATGTATCTATGGGAAAATGCATCGATTCCCATTCCCGAAAACTTCATGGAGAGCTAAGCAACCCTTGGAACTCATTCATGCAGACATTTGGGGTCCTTCAAGAACACTTTCTCTCGGAGGAAAAAGGTACTTTATTTTATTTGTTGATGATTTCACAAGGATGATGTGGATCCATTTTCTAAATGAAAAATCCGAGGCATTCTCTGCATTCCTCAAGTTCAAAATCCTTGTAGCAAAGCAAGTCAATCATCAAATAAAGACACTCCGAACTGATCGTGGAGGTGAGTTTATATTCACACCATTCATGGATTATTGCAAGAATAATGGTATTCACAGGCAGCTCACTATTCGGAGGAGTCCCCAACAAAATGGAGTGGCCGAGCGAAAGAATCGCACAATCGTCGAAATGGCCAGAAGCATGATGATTGAAAAAAAACTACCAAAGATTTTTTGGGCTGAAGCTATTCATACAGCTATCTACATTCTGAACTTATGTCCTACAAAAGTTGTTTTGAACCAAACACCATTTGAAGCTTGGCACAAGAAAAAGCCTGTTGTCGATCACTTGAAGATTTTTGGGAGCATTGCATACTCTCATATCTCTACTCCAAATAGAGATAAATTTGATGAGAAAAGTGAGAAACTGATTTTTGTCGGTTACAGTGACGAGTCAAAAGGCTATCGTCTCTACCATCCAATCATTCAAAAGCTCGTGGTTGCAAGAGATGCTATCTTTGATGAAACAACATTATGGAATTGGGAAGGGAAATCAGCCGAGCATCTATCTCAAAATGATTTTTATGAATCATCAAATGTAGAAGATGAAACAGAGCATGGCGTTCCTCCACCTCAAAGTCCAAATCCTACTGTACAAATTCCTCCTGATCATATTGCAGATTCAAGTTCAGAATCTCCAATAAGAAAGACTCGTTCATTACGAGAAATATATGAGGTATCGGAATTTGCTCTCTATACTAGTGAGCCTGAAAATTTTGAAGTTGCTAATTGCGAAGATATTTGGAGAAAAGCTATGGAGGAAGAAATTGCCATGATAGAAAAGAACAACACTTGGGAGTTGGTCGATAGACCAAGGCATAAAGATGTCATTGGATTGAAATGGATATATAAAACAAAATATCAAGAAGATGGAAGCATTCAAAAGCATAAAGCTAGACTAGTTGCGAAGGGATACTCGCAACAACCGGGAATTGACTTCACAGAAACTTTTGCACCAGTTGTGAGAATGGAAACTATTCGTGTTGTACTTGCACTTGCAGCACAACTCAAGCTTCATGTATTTCAACTCGATGTCAAGTCGGCTTTTCTAAACGGAGAACTAGAGGAAGAGGTGTTTGTTGAACAACCTCAAGGTTTTTGTGTTGAAGGAGAAGAAACAAAGGTGTACAGGTTGAAGAAAGCTCTATATGGGCATAAATAAGCTCCAAGAGCTTGGAATAGCAAAATTGATGGATACTTTCTCAAAGAGCATTTTCATCGAAGTCCCAATGAGCCTTCTTTATATGTGAAGAAAGAAAATCATGATATCATAATTGTTTGCATCTATGTAGATGATCTTATCTATATGGGTACTAACATGCAGATGATAGCAGATTTCAAGAAAAGAATGATGAAGGAATTTGAAATGACGGATTTGGGAATCATGAAGTATTTTCTTGGAATCCAAGTGAAGCAATCTGGAGGAGAAATAGTCATATCACAAGAAAAGTACATTGAAGATCTCTTGAAGAAATTTCATATGGAGAACTGTAATCCAGTTTTCTCACCGATGGCAACGAATGATAAATTGAAGAAAGATGATGGGTCTGAAAAAGTTGATGCACAACTCTTTAGAAGTCTTGTTGGTTCGCTTATCTACCTCACCAACACGAGGCCGGATATTGTCCAAGCTGTGGGTATGCTCTCAAGATTTTTAAATGAATCAACTAAACTTCATTTTGCAGCAGCCAAAAGGATAATGAGATATTTGCAAGGAACAAAGAGGATGGGCATCAAATATGTGAAAGAAATTGATTTGAAACTGATTGGCTATACAGACAGTGACTGGGGAGGTTCTTTGGATGACCGAAAGAGCACTTCGGGCTACTTATTTTCTCTTGGAACTAATATAGTTTCATGGAGCTCAAAGAAGCAAAAGACAGTGGCATTATCATCTGCCGAAGCGGAGTACATAGCCGCTTCAGATGCTACTTGTGAAGGTATTTGGTTGAGACGGTTACTAGAAGATTTGCAGCAAGGTCAGAAAGAAGCTACAACAATCTACTGTGACAATATGTCAGCAATAGCAATGACAAAAAATCCTGTGTTCCATTCAAGATCAAAGCATATTGAGTTGCGTCATCATTTCATCCGAGATATGGTGAATAAAGAAGAAATCAGTTTGGAATTTGTTGGAACAAAAGAGCAGCTTGCAGATTTCCTCACTAAAGCAGTTCCAGTGGAGAAATTTGAGAAGTCTCGTGATATGCTCAAGATTGCAAATTAAGAGGAGGTGTTGAAAAAGTAATTTGCAGTTATGAATCTTGATGAAGAGTCATATACCTTCATGAAGAGTCATGTACATTCATGAAGGGTCATATATGTATCTATAAATATCATTGTAATCTCTACCATTTTAAAAAAAAATGAAAAAAGATCATATTCACTATTTAGTGAAATATATCCATATCATATTTACTCTCCAAATATAAAAGTGCCGTAGCACTATTATTGATTCCCATATCCAACAGAAGGCTCATTCGGATGTCAACAGTGAGAAGAAACGTAGTTACTCTAATAACAGCAGAAATCCACCACCTTCAAGGTTGCTTTTCTGTCCTGACAAATTTGAATTCTCATTTGATGTCTGTAATTATGTCTTTGCCTAGTTCATTAATGTGTTTTTTCATAAATAGTATCAGCGATTAGTTTAGCAATATGAGATGCAAGTAGCACGATGGATATTGACATATATTCCCTAATCTTGCATAAACCAGCATTCATATTCTTCAGCTAAGACCTTAATTTGCATTTCAGCAAGTTGTTATATATGAAAGTTCGATAATTTTACCCATATGTCTGTTCCTGTTTTACAGGAACGCATCTTCCGTTTCCTCAACACATGAGTTGCTGTCATATAAAGGTTCACCTGGCGAATGGCATTCAGATTTACTGGGCTGCTGTTCAGAACCTCTTCTTTGTAGTTACTCCTCTTCCGCTTGTGGTAGTCGCATGTGTTTTGCTTTTGCTCATTGCCAAATCCGTACGGAATCATGAATTTAGTGCATTGCAATTGAAATATGATTAAGTAATTGGATGAGTGAAGGTCTGGAATTTTTAGGAAACTATGCATTTATCACATTTTTTCAAAATTATCATAATTTGAGAAATGCGATGGGGTGATTCTTATTTTCTTAGTACCTCTCCTGAAAACCACTTTGTAAATTTGTAGTGTGTTGTTACTTGGTATATTTTGAGGTGTATCTCAGTTGACGAGACGTTTGGTGCTCTTTCATATGCTATTTGTTTTGCTTAAATATTGCCTTTTCGTATCTTCGCTGAAAAAAAATCCGCTAGAGGTTCATTCTTATTCTCATATGTATGCTAAGTTAGCTTTCGGAATCTGCAGGCATGAAAACCTTATTTTTTCCTTGTGGCACACTGTCGAGAATTGCTTCAGTGGCAGCTAATAGACACATATGTAAGTTGCTTGTATCGATCTGTTATACACTTTTAGTATTCTAAACTGTAGCAAATATATTAAATATCTAGTAGTTTTATGTTTATAACAAAATAAGAAGAATAAGTATTCGATAAATAAAACCTGAGCACTGTTCCGAAATACACGAGTAAAGCTTGAACTTAACACTATGCGACTCAGCTTCACTCGATTACACATCTAACTAATTGAGCTGACCAATCATCTTAAACTCACCAATAACTGCTTACATGAATTGTTAGTTTCAGTTCCCGCCTTTGCGTAATAATGCTTTTGATCTGCAGCTGCTGCAGAGACATGCAACGACCTGTTGGCGTATTCTTTAATATTGTCATGCTGCTGCTACACTTGTTGCATCAGAAGGAAACTCCGCAAAATACTCAACATCAAGGTAAATTCTCTCTTGCCTAGCATCGCGATTTTTTTTTACCGTGCCTGAAGAATTCAACACTTAGGTCCGATTATAAAGTAGGGAGAAGATTCCCGAACATTAAGACTTTGAGCTGCAGGAGGAGTTTTATATACTTTTTTAAATTTTTTGCCGGTAGTTTGTGTGAAATTGGCTTATCGACATGTTGAACTGAAAATTCGTAAAATCTAGCCCCCACCAATGACTTTTTTCGCCTATGTTCACAAAAGTACATGCATTCTGCAGGGAGGCTTAGCTGATGTGCTGCGGCTGCGCCGTCGTCCAAGAATGGCGAGAAGTTGAGGCTTGCGTAGTTAAAGGTAGCAATTCATTGATCAAAATTTTTGGAGACGCATAGTCATCTCTAGGATTAGATCAACCTCATCATTGATCAAAACTTCCAGATGTCAAGACTACGGAAACAAACCCACCGGCTATACAATACATAGAATACTAGACGAGGAAAATGGAAGCGTCGTGTGGTTGTATGAAGGTTAAAACTTGTATGAATCAGAACCTCATAGTATGATAGAAGTGGAATTTGCAGCCATATATGAGTAGAAATTTGGATTTTTTTTTCTAGATGTTCTTGTTTTCACCATTCTGTATAGTTATAATTTACAGCCATAATTCTTTCAGGTCATGGAAATTATAGCAGCTACAGTTTGATGTTAATTAGGACAAATTTTTTTCATCAAGAGTTTACTATATGGTTTTGCTATTATACCACATTGTTTTATGTTTGTCGTTTGTTTTATTATGTGTGTTGTTTTAGTTGGAAACATGGAATATAGCATTCCAAGATTGATTCTCCATAAATTTGTAATCATACAAAGAGAATTTTTGAAAAAGCCCAGATTATGATAATCGGTAAAATACCCTTTCACGTGTGAACGTGAAATTTTAGAGCATCAACAACGACATCCCTTAACCAGCTCGGACTTGTGCGGCCAAGGCGGGATGGTTAAGGGATGCCATTGCGGGTCTCTCGTCCCGTGGGGCTTCTCGGTGTAGTGGGTTGACACGGCCTGTTCCTTAGCTTATTTTATTAAAAATAAATCAGAAAAAATTCATAATTAATAAAAAATTTCCAATTCCCAAATATTACCATTCTATTACCGTTTGTTTTCCATTTTATTTTTATCATTAAATTCATCCCAAAATCATCTATAAATTCATCACATAATTAAAAAAACTATTTCTTACTCATTTTTCTCTCTAAAAATTAAATTATGTAATTTTTAATGTAAATATTAAGTATTTAATTATGTGGTTTTTATTTTTTTTAGTAAATTTGTAATATAATATTTGATTTTTGATAAAGTTTTATTAATGAAATGTTGTTTGTATTTTTAAATTGAAGAAATAAAATAGTGGGATTCATGAATAGTGAAGGAAAATGATAATTAAAGAATGAATGGGGTGTTGGATGATGTCTCTTGAATAAGGGATACAATAAAAAGTAATATGAGATTCTAGTGAAATGAATAGATGGTTAAGAGAATGCTCTTGATGGTTTATGTCATCATCATAGATTAAAACTCCTTTAGACATTCTTATTAAGAGCAAATATAAATAATTTACATAAAATGCTATGTTGACAACTACACAAGATTAAAGGACGCAAATGTGCATTTGGTTTGAGAGATAACTAATGAAAACACTACTAGACCAAAATCATTGTTGTTTTTACCAATAATTTATCCAAAAAAGTGAACTACATAATTTGCGTCCCTAAAAAAAATATCATGGAAAATCTTTCGACTTTGGCCATGTTTGATTGCCAGGATTATGTTTTGAAAAGTAATCTGATTCCTTATATTTTAAATTCTTGTGTTTATTTCAATTTTTAATCAAACTGTGAAAGTAATCAGAATCACGAGAACAAGGAAAATTAGTACAACTTTCCAAATCTTAGCTTTTCTTATGTATTATTTTTCCTAGTATTAGTATTCTTACATATTTAATGCAATATAATAATAATTATTATTAAATACAATGTTTTAAAAATAATTTATAATTATAAATCATATACTTAATTTCATTATAATAAATAACTATAATTAAATTGATCATATATATTATAATATTTATATATAATTGTTATTATCATAATAATAATTAATAATTTATTAAATAAATAAAATATAATTATACAATAATAATAATAATAAATAATACTTATTATTTTATAAATTAATAATTAATCAATAAAATTGTAGTGCAATTTTAAATTATAAATTTATTTAATTATAATATCCGTAAATATTATAATTATGATAATAATAATTATATTTATTATTATAATTATTTATGATTATGATACTCCATGTAACTATAATGATAATAATATAATAATAAATATAATAATATAATTATTATCATTTGTAATTAATAATTTATTAAAAATTATATTATTATTTTTTATAAATATAAAATATTATAAAAAATAATAAGTAGTACTATATTTTAGGTTTGGTGTTTAAATCAAATATAAAATATAAAATCTTGATATTTACCGAACACTAGAAAGTAAAGTTATTAGGAATCATATTCCTGAGATTCATTTTCTTAGAAATCAATTTCCTTGTCAACTTTACTTTCCCGTCAACCAACACCTGGCCTTTAAGTTTTACTCATTTAAGGTACATCTGCACTTTATAAAAACTTTTTCTTTTTAATATCCACTATTTTTGTGCAATCATGTGATGCCACGTGTCTTCTCTCTCTTCAAACTCCCCATTCCATCCTCGCATGCCTAAGCTCCTTTCGTTGCTTTAGAGCCTCGGCTTGATCACTATTAAAACGAAAAGCGGAAGTAGATATTCCACTAAATGAAATATACTTGAGCAAGAAGAGCAGGAGCAGCTCCCGACTCGTCCACTCTTTGCTGCTCTTTTCACAGCTACTGCTCTCCTTTAGAGCGTCCACAATAGGGCGGATATCCCGGCAGACAAGCACTAGGACATCCCATAAACATCTCCTGCTACGTCACTAGGACATCCCACTACACTGTCACATCGCTAGGACATCTCACTGCACAATAGTGGACAAGTACTAGGACATCCCAATAAACAAATTCACAAATACAGAATTAAAATTTCGACACGAATACGGAGAAAATGCAACCATTTTATTTTTTTTAAAAACATACATATTTAAATTTAAAAAAATACATAGTTTACAAAAAAACCATCCCAAACCAAAAAACAATTCAAACAAAGTTCATGTTATGCCTTGAATCTGTATAGTTTGCCGATGTCCGACGATATGATATATTTTTGTTTTAGGCCTTCATTTTCGACGATCATGTTGTGCATGATAATACATGCGTTAGTCGGTCGCTCGTCCGTGGTGCAAATGAAACAAAGTGCAACGAGCCATATATATAGAGTTTTGAAAAAAAATACTCTCGTCCGTCGAGCACCCACAATAGCGGACGAGCGAACGGACTAGAGGACGGACGACCACATTATCCGACGGACGACCTCTCGTTCGTCTGGCTCGTCCGTCGCACGCTCGCCGATTGCAATAGTGGACGAGCGCGACGGACGAGCGGCTCGCCGGTTGCTCGTCCATTATTGTGGATGCTCTTATATGCATGTCCTACATTTTTACTTTTCTCTTCCTTTTTTTAGGATGTGTTTTATAGCCTTTATATATTAATTTTGACATTCTTCGGTATAAGTCATCTCAATTTCCAACTTTATCATTTACAAATAGAAATTCAAAATCAAGAAAACTAAATAAGCATCATGCATGGAATCGTAAAGGCCAGTTTCAACCCTAAAACTTATAAAATTTATTGCATCTTATAGCAAAAGTAGTAGTAGTAGTATATTCAATATCCCGAGATATCAAGCTTGAACTGCATCGTCGCTAGTTCCTCGTTTGGGCGACTTTCAAATGTCCGGAAATCCGAAAACCCATCTCCGGTAATGTTAACTTCGTATTCGCCGTGGAACAGTTTAGCTTCAAAAAATCCACCAGAATCCGCAGTCCCGACGGAATCCGCAACGCGCCTTAAAGTGTATCTAAATTTGTCCACAACATTACCCGTGGCCAGGTTTCTGAAATTGTTGTCAGTCAAACACATCCTATAGCATCCCTGCGGGCCCCACGCGGACCATAACAGAATCCCCTGCACACTACTGCGGGAGTGAATCTCCCGCAGCAGCTGCTCCAAGTAAGTTGCCTGATTGGGCCCGGGTTGGACGTCCAATTCCGTAACCCAGATGGGCAACCTAGCGGAAGAAAGGGCATCGATGGCGGATCGAAGGTAGGGCAGGTTCAGATTGGAGGACGGGAAATGGCCCTCCAATCCGATCCCCAAAGGACCTTTATACCCCTGCGCTCTCAGCTGTGAGATCTTCCGCAAGTAATTGGCAGGAGAGGAGGCCGCGTCGCGGCTATCCTCGATGGTGTTGTAGTCGTTGAGAAACGGTGTTGCCATCGGGTCGATTTTGTTCGCGATCTGGTAGAATCTTCTGGAAGCGTCGGGGCCGAGCCTGCTCTCAAACAAGCGGAAGTGCAGGTTCTCGTTGACGACGTCCCAGTGGATGAACTTCCCGCGGTATCTGCCCATCACCGATTTGATCCTGCGGTCCACGGCCGTCCGCAGGTCACCGGGCGCGAGCCCGCCTGCCCACCACGGCTGGTACTGCGGGTCCTCCCAAAACACATTGTGGCCGCGGATCGCGACGCCGCGGGATCTCGTGAGGCTCACCATGGCATCCGCGGTGGAGTAGTCCTCCGCGCCGCGGGATCTCTCGTTGGAGTACCATTTTAGCTCGTTTTCAAACACGGTGTACCGGAATCTGGAGAAGAACCAGTTTTGGTACGGCGTGTTTTGGAGGATGTTTGCATTGATCGCGCAGCCGAAGGGGAAGGCGGATCGCTGCTGTCTTATGGAGAAGGTCGCGTTGGCCAGAGGCTGGCCGTGTTGGTCCACTGCCTGCAGTCGTACCCTTGTCTTACGCGCCTAGGTAAATTGACGGAAAAATCACCAAGTTTATCAAAAGTTTCACAGTTTTCAAAATTGATGACGCATGTATGATGTGACAAATAGAAAGTAAGTAGTAGAATTATGCAGACAAAACATTCAGCTACTTAAACTACTGTCCTATTTGGTCTTTGACTTTTGCATATATATGTACCATGTGAATAAATTCATACACGTTTCGTCAATAAAAAATGTCAAAGTTAAAATACCATCGGCCATTTGTAAAAAAATTTTAAGTTGCAGGATTGATTCTGTCGATTAATATTAATTGATTGAAAAATATGTTGCACCTTTTGGATGCTTTGGTCTTGATGAGATTTCCACTCATCTTTTGAAAATGGTTGCAATGAGATGCTATCTGCCCAAATATCAACTGCTGTATTGTAGCTCTAAAAAAAATTTAAAAAGAGATGGATTAGGAGAATTGTAATCATCATGATTTCATTTTTTGACAAAAATAAAAATAAAATAGTGTGACAAAACCTGAAAATGGAGATCTGCAGGGCCAGAAACATTGACAATAAAACCACCCTTAAGCATAGACCAGCAACCACTTTGTGCAATAACCCAACCAACAATTTCATAGCTTGTTTTTGTCTTTATAACTGCTGCTATCTCAGCCTCCCCATGGCTTACCTGAAACCAACCTGCATAAATATATTCACTATAAATACTCCTAAATCCACAATAAATATATTTATTGTAGCAACAATGTGTATACTGTATATATACCTGAAAAAGTGTAGAGTTTCTCCTTATCTATATCAAACACTTGAGAAAAACTATGATAAGACAAGTTTCTAGTGGAAGCAACAATGAATTTATTCCCATCACTAGACTCTTTATGCTCTATCTTTGATTCTCCAAAACTCGACCATCCCGTCAATCCTTTGTTAAATTCTGGATTCACCACTGCTCCTCCGTTATACTGAGGGTTTAGAGGTCTAGCCAAACACTAAACCAAAAATTCAAAATAAAATAAAATAAAATAAAATTAATGAGAATTGCTATTAGTTAAATTTTGTCACATTCTAAAAATTTAGAATCAGGACTTGCCTCAGCTGTGTATGTGTAATCATAAGGCACTGCATGAGCTTCATGTCCTGTTTTAGAGCAGAGGTGTCAGTTTATTACTAAATTTTGTTTATTTTTGTAATACTACAAAGAACGAAATAAGTTAGTACCGAAGAATATGATTATGGTAAAAATGGTGAAGAAAATAGATTTGCATAAGAGCTTTGGTGACAACATTGTTTTTAATAATATCTTTGTCTCCACATTTTCTGTTTAAATAGAGTTATTAGGAGGTATAGAAATAAACTAGAGACATTTATTCGCAATTTGACCAAAAGTGAGTAAACAATTAATTTGAATTGACTAAATAATGCAGTTAATCACGTTTGGGAGATATATAGATACTTTTTAAAATATACTATATAGAGTAAGTATAATTATTAGAGCTGTAATTGAGAGTAAGGCGTTGCTCAAATTGGCAAGGAGGAGATCTCGGATTCTTGATTTTAAATGTATATATAGAATAGTTCTTGAAATTGTGGTAACTGTAATTAAATATGATTGTACAATATTTTCTTGAATGGGTAAATAAATATGACATAATTACGGGAAAAATGGATCGAATCCTCATTCCCATAATTACAAATGGTAAGTACTAAAAAATGATAAATCATTAAATGGAAAAGTTAATAATTAACTGCTCTTTTGGTTTATTCTTAAATTATAAATTAATAAACTTGTATTTTAATTTCTAATAGTATGATGCAACGAAATTATAGAAAAAACTGATTTTTAGTTCGTGAAAGATTAATCTGAGGATTAAACACAACTTATTAGCATAATGTTTTTTCTTCAAAAACAGGTCGGAGTGTAGAGTTGTGTATATAGACATTCGTTTTGAGTTATAATTGAAAAAATAATGATGTAATCAAATTTTTTTAAAGAATCTATTTGTTCCTTGAAAAAATAATGATGTAATCAAATTTTTTTACAGAATGTATTTGTTCCTCAAAAAAAGTACTCCCTCCTTCCGCTATTAAGAGTCTCATTTCTTAGCGGCACGAGTTTTTAAGAAATATTCCAAAAAATGGGTGGAAATTTTTTTATGGAATATGAGTCTCACTTGTATATAGTTATTAATTTTAAATGAAATGTGAGTAGAATGAGTTAGTGGAATGTGCAACTCAACTACCATTTATAGTAAAAATGAATCGGAACTCCTATTCACGGACGGACTAAAATGCAAAAATGGATTTCCTATTCGCGGACAGAGGGAGTATCAACTTTCTTCATAGTTTGAATCTTAAGCAGTTGTTCATAAAAAAGTACCCTCCGTCCATCAAATGTTATCCATATTTGCCATTCGATCCGTCCACAAAATATTGTCCACTTTGTTTTTTTCATTTTTCGTAAATGAATCGTACTTTCCACTAACTCAAGACACTCACATTTTATTACTATAAAACTAATACTCCTCCGTCCGTCATTAGGAGTCCCATTGACTTTTCTGCACTCGTTTTATAAAAATGATAAGGGCATTAGCAACGACACCTATCTTCGGAGCCCATCTCAGGGTCTATTTCCATTTTTTCCTGTCACGCCAGCAGACCCATCTCAAAGCCTATCACCCTGCAATGAGAGTCCATCCCAGAGTCTATCTCAGAGCCCATCTCATTTCCACGTCATCACTATTTTATTTTATTTTTAATATCAATGTCTAAATAATTTAATTAAGTTCAAATACATTAATAAATTAATTCTTCGATGTATTACAATATTGGAAAAAAGAATACAACGAGAAGCAAATTTCAATAAAACTAAAATAAAACATTAGTGCCTACGTGACCATAGTTCTTCAATCATATCATGGGAAATGAATGGGATTGTGAGGTATTTATAATAGGGGAAGAAATTTAATAAAAAAAAATTGAAATCGGCTCTGGTGCCTCGCAATGGGAGCCGATGGCACATCGGCTGAGGCGATGGGGTGGTCTTGGGCGGGGGCGAGTGGGTGTGTTCATCGGCTCCCTCTCCACAATGGGAGGGCCCATCGCTCGGCCCTTGAGATCGGGTCCCCATTGCTAATGCCCTAATAAATGGTTAAAATGGAGAAAATGATACAATTTTCTTCATTTAACTATTTATTAATATCATTTTCTCCACTTTAACTATTTATTAGTATCATTTTTATAAAAAAAGTGCAGAAAAATCAACGATGGAGTACTCAATATAAAATTAGTACTAACATTCTACTAAGCTTTCTCAATTTCCTTTTGTTCACATTTTTTAAAACCTTCGCCAAGTCAAATGTGGATTATATTTAGTGGAGAAGTAGGATTTACGTGCAATGTTTGTCAAAATAAAAACAATCAATCATCCACCCATATGTATTCATTAACACCCTCCATCAGAATACATGGCACCCCACATTATAATGTTGTTCATGTAGGGGTGCAAGTAAAGCTCACGCAGCAAGGAGTCTATTAACTTGAGATGAAGGGGGTACTTCTTTTGCAAAGTGAAGTACTAATATATAATGAGAGAGAACATATGAAGACGGAGAAGAACAAATAAGGGGCAGAAGAGAGACCAAAACAAAAATTAAAGAGAGAAAAATAAAATATTTGCGAAAAGGCAATGTAGTTAATTCAAAAATGAAAACAGTATCTTTTATTAATTCAAAGGCATTTTACTCTTAAAAAATTCATAAAAGTGCAAAAGTATCTTAAACAAGTAAAAAAAAGTCCATAGACTTTTCGTGATATTTCTTCCAAGAACCACGAAAGGACCATTTACATATATAGTTTACTCTTTCCAAAATACAAACATTTTAATGCCTTAATTCTTCCAATTAAGAAATTATTCACATTTTGGGAAAGATCTAAATCAAACAAGATATAAGATCTACGATCACACAGAGAGAGTAATAAATTCCTCAAATTATGGGTAAATGATCACAATGGGCATCCTCCTAGAGGCTGAAAACTCACCCATGGTTATAAGATAAAAATTTAGGTGCGCGCATCCCATCCAACCTTTCCCTCCTCCTTGCCACAACCTCCGCCCCTCAACCTCTCCCATCTCATCACCTCTATCGCCGCAACATTATCTGATGGGGTACGAACTAAACCCTAATGGCAAGCCCAATAACAGTGACGGCCCATCAGCCCAGAGCCCAAGAAAGAGTATCTGTTCGGCACCAAAGAGTTCGGCATGACCAAAGAGTTCGGACTCAGCCTACAGCTCGGTAAAAGCCGACCAGTCAAGCTCTCCTCTCAGATCGGCAAGAGCTGATCGGTAAAGTCCAGCAGTTCGGTCTCAGCATTCGACCGAACTAGGAGTTAGTGGACTCATGAAAGGCCTCCACGACCTCCCCTATACCCACGATCTATTTAGTGGTACGAAGCAGTTATTGAGCAGTTATTGCTCACCCACGATCTTGTTAGTGGGGCTGCAAACCACGATCCTAGTTCAATGTATAAATAGGACTTAGATCAGATAGACAAGGTTAAGCTCTCTAGAGATAAAATAGCATATAGCAAGTCTGTGTTGTAAGCTGTAATCCCAGATCAAGCAATACAATCTTGCCCTCCCTTCTTCCCGTGGACGTAGATTTACTTCAGTAAATCGAACCACGTAAATTCATAGTGTCGTAGTCTTTATTCTCTACCAGCATTTACTAACATCAGAAATTCGCGGATCCATCATTATCCATTGCATGTCGTCTCCTCCACCCTCTTTTGCAAATGGAAAGAGCTCACCGCACGTGCTGTTAAGCTTGGATTTTGCACGTGTTTGAAGAGGCAGGTTCTCGAATGCGTGCTAGATAGAAATAAGATGAAGTAAAATCGCAGACAGACCAAGCAGACTGACTTGACCAAACCGCGTCCGTGCATGTGCATGGGAAACACATGAACTGACCATGTAGAATCTCTAGACCTATCTACGTGTCGTCGAATGCGCAATCTGAGGCTGCTTTCAAAACCTTAACCCACAAATATTATTAGTTAGTATAGGGAAGTAAGGGTCGAATCCCACTAGGAAGAAGACGCTAAACATGTGCTAAGGACGTTTTGGGAGGATTTTTTGCTGCTATCAAACAAATTAAGTGGGTTAAGTATCTACTGGACTCGAAAGACTAAATAGGGTACTCTACCTAACTGGTCAACAAGACAAACGACGTACGAAAAACATGCATAACGACTAAAACATGAACAAACATTTAAATCTAAACTAAAACACCTAAGAACACCTACAACTAAAAGATCATGCTGAAAACTTTCCTAAAATAGGCAGAAAAAGCAAGAAAAGTAAGTGGAGACCATTTTTCCTGAACTGGTTAAGGTGGCAGAAAAAACTGTTAAAACAAAAAGCATGCAAAGACTCAGATCTGGATCTCTAACTACTTCCTACTTCATCTTCTTCATGTAACTAAGATAAAACAAGGTAAAAATAGAGCATATGATGAATCATCACAAAGAAAAACAGAGCATGCTTCAAACAAGATGTAAACGAGAATTTAAGCTTGCTTGAAGAGATTTTTGGCTGAAGTGCTGAGTATGCTACAGGTTAATCGACATTAGAGAGTATTGGTCGATGTTTCTTAATGTATGTCTCAGCGCTGCATCCTCGCCGGGTCATTGAGCTCGGTTAGTGAGAAAGATCTTTCGAATTATTAGTTGTGACATGTTAGCACTAAATATTATTCTAAGTTACTTCTGCTGTAATTGTAAATATAAATGAGTTAAAGATATGGTTTTGCAGATGGTTGGATAGGGGATGTTACAAAGAAATAAATCAATAACTACATTGAAAGTTATGTAAAATCACCATGGACAAGAAGAAGCAACGTGGGAACTAGAAGAGAAAATGAAGGAGCAATACCCCGAGTTGTTTGTTTAGAAAAGCCACCCCCAAAATTTCGGGATGAAATTTCTTTTAAGAGGGGTAGAATGTAATGACCCAAGACTTTATAGTATGATTATTATTAAAATTAGCTCATTAATAAATAATTATGAATTAGTATTCGTTGTGATAACAAAGAAATGCCCTACTCGTAAAGTTAACCGGTATTCAAAGTTAGATAAGAATAGAGACAAGACATACCATAAAAATTGTTCACCAACTTATACTAGGGAAATAAAATAATTAAAACCTCGAAGTAAATTCTTAATTTTTAGACCAAGTTAATCGGAGAAGAAGAATTTGATAGAATGCATAATAGTAAAGTAAATGCATCTATGAGGGCATCCACAATGGGACGCCCGATGCGTGTCATCGTCTGCGGGCGCCATCGTCTGCCCCATTGTGGGTGCCCGCCATCGTCCGCGCCCTACGCCCACGCACGATGCATCGTCCGTGGTTGAAACACGGACGATGGCCTACCGTCTGCACCATTGTGGGCTCGGCGGACGATGGGCGCGGACGATAGGCCATCGTCCGCGCCATCAGGCGCCCCATTGCGGGATTGTCGGACGATGGTCGCGAACGATGCCACGCGTTTTTTATTTTTTTTCCTATTAAAACCTCGTTTCTCATTCACTTGTTCATACGAACATCTCGCCTCTCTCGTTTCGCTCCTCTCTCACATTTCTACCTATCTCACATACCAAAATGAACCACGCGCAACCAACAAGACCATGCGCAACTCATGAACGACATGATTGAAGAAGTGTGGGCCAGTAACCGCTGTCGTTGAGTTTGCGTATTTCTTTAAATTCGTATTGTAATGTGTTAATTTTTATATATGAAATAAAGTTTTTTCCCAGTTTTTTGTTATTTAAATATTCAAATAAAATAAAATGCATAGGGCGCGCCTTAGGGCGCCCCATTGCAGGTGGGGGGTAGGCGGATAAAACTGCTGACGTGGCGCGCCTTAGGGCGCCCCATTGTGGATGCCCTGAGGCTGAAGTTAGCTTGATTTTTTTACAAATAAAAGGGGAAGAGAATCTTATCGAGAAGCGAGAAACTAAAGTCTATAATTTTGGAAAGCGTACAAGGTGAACTTTTCTATCCTACATACTAATGTGGAATAAAATGCAAATTATTTTTGAAATGATATTTTATGAATACTCGAACTTATGTTCGTTTTTTACTTCAAGTGATGTTGTCTTGCCATAAATATTTTATGTGTGATGCCTATCTGTTTGACTAATAATATGAATCTTAAGGATTCAAGACACATATATTTGCCCCGGACTTGGTCTTGTAAATATTTCAATAACCCAAACAAACCCAACAAGAAATGAAACAATAAAAATGGTGGAAAATGAAGAGGATGAAGGTGTTATGATTTAGATAGATGCTTGGAACCTATGGACTTTCTACAAACCAATGAAGACAACCCAAGACAACTTTCACCAAATCAAAAATCTAATGGCTCCACAAAACTAGCAACACAAGAACTAGAATTGCATACCTTAACATTTAATCTAAGCCCGACAATAGATTAAGTGTAACCACAAAGGATTTTGATAAATCTTCAAAGATGGAGAAGGATGCTCAATGTTGAGACTTTGTTTGTTTACAAATGAGTTCCAAGCTGCTAAGAACAAACCCGAGTGTAGTATTTATACTAGAAGTGAAAAATGAGCAAAATAAAATAAGTCTTGGTCAAAAAGTCACATCTCGGACAAAACACCCGACCGGGTGTTTCCCACGGCTCATCTCACCCGCTCGGGTGAAGTTTCCGGAAAAAAATCGGATTTGCGACTAAAACACCCGACCGGGTGTTTTCTGGTTGGCAAAACACCCGGCCGCGTGTTTCTTTCTGCATTGCATGACTTTTGTAAAACGACCATAACTTCCTCATTCAAGCTTCGATTGAGGCATGCAAGATACTCACGCGAAGCCCTTTCGACGATGAAGACAATGATGGTCTGAGGAGAGCATTTGGACTTTATCTTCATAGGAAAATTCCAGTTTGAATAAGACCTCCACATTAGGTTTGGCTCCTTATTATGTCCCCACCCTCTTCTCGGACCCCAATCAACCCATGGCCTTCGACATAGTTGTATTCTATGATTGTGAATACCCAGATTCACATCATCCTCTCCTTCTTTGTGAAAGGATTTGTCCTCAAATCCGGTTCTTCGATTCTTCGTTTGGATCGAATTCGGGTTCAAGTGAGGGTGGTGTCCCTACTCGGATTAGTGTACACAGGAGACGAGACCTATGGCCAAATGACGGGTCTGGTGACCGTGGGAGGTGGCCACCTTCCCGGCACATGAATGTTAAGGTGACCGTAGGAGAACACCATCTCTACGGCACAAGATGTTCAGATATGGCAAAGAGCAGAAAGAACTTAGACTGCGCAGTCGAACAAAGATTTTAGTAAGCTTAAGCCTTTTTAATAAATCCCCTGAGTGTTACTGTGATGATGGCTTGACAATATTTTTAAATGTATATTTGTATTTTTCGGCAACGTGTTCATTGAGTAATTTTGTACTCAGCCCTGCATATATTTCTAAATGTGCAGATTGAGTCGCGACGGGTGGAGTGAGTGTTGTTAGCCTATCAAGAATAAAATCTTGGAGGTTCATGTCTTCATACATGAAACCGAGTTCTTTGGCTTCCGTTGTGCCTTCAGGCAGACAACGTTTATTTCGTTAAAACTCTGATAATTTGAATACGTATGAGCAGTCACTCGAGCCTGCATGATCGAGTGCCTCTTGCGTGTTAAGTACTATTTCCTTTAATATATCTTGATTATCTGATTTGGATTTATTCTTAATTTCCCCAATTTCTTTCCCCTCTTCTTACATTCCCCAATCCCCCCAAGTCACGGTATCCCAGAATTAGATTATCCTTAATCGGCCTCGGTCGTGACACATAAATATCTTCTTTTACTCTATTTTTAGTAAATTTACTTCATATTTCAACTAGTACCTTATTCTCCAAAAAATTAGTATATAAAAATTAGATTTATATTTACTAATTTTTTTATTCATTTTTTCAAAATTACATAAAATTTGTTCAAATTAAAGTTAGACATTTATTCATATGAACATGTACTTTATCAACAGTCATATAAACGAAAATCAAAACCATAACCAATTATCTATATAAAACCTGATTAAAAAATTACCCATATTATTATTAATTGCGTAATCAGCAATTTCATCAACTAAATAAAACCATCAAAACCACATCACTTAATATAAAGAATTTTCCCAAAATATCTAAACCCTACATACACATTTTTATTCATTGCGAGCCTTAATATTTATACAGTTTTGATTGTTGTTATTTGTTTAGTGTGACGCAAACAAATTAAAAAATTAATAATTTTAATTAAGAATAATTTATTGGTATTTAAAAATCTAAATTTTAAATATAATTTTGTAAAATTAAATCTGATATTTAAAAAGTGAAACAAAATGAAGAATAACAAAGGGAAGAAAAAAATAATTTTGAAATAATATCAGATTTAGTGCTTCATTAAAATAATATCAGATTGAAAAAGTAATAAATGTGAAAAGACGAAATTGCCCAGCAACCCAAAAGGACATTTTTGGGAGAAAATAATGCAAAATGACCAATTTTGAAATAAACCCTTAGTTCAGGGACTACTGGAGATATTTTTAAAATCTAGAGACATTGACGAGATAAACCCATAGTTCAGGGACCATTTTTATAGTTCACTCTATAAAAATAAAAGGAGAAAAAAGGTAATATAGCTATTATATTTTGGAAAGTGAGATAATTTTATACTACCTCCGTCCCATATTAGGAGTCACATTTAGTGTGGGCGAGAATTTTAAGAAGTGTAAAGAAAAGTGAGTTGAATAAGTTAATGGATTATGTGTCCCACTTATATATATTAGTTTTATAATAAAATAAAATGTAAGTGAAATGTGACTCTTATTTTGAGACAGACTGAAATAGCAAAATGTGACTTTTATTATGAGACGGAGGTAGTAATTTTTAATTATTTTCTGATTTTTTAAATAAAATTATAGTATTAATTTCAAAATGGTAAAAAACGATGCAATTATAATTATTATACCTCTGCATTTCCTTATTTTGATTATTTCGATTGTTTATTTATTTTCCCTTGTTTTAAGTTTTAATAGAGTTTTACTACTAGTTGAATAATCTGTCCTTCATAGTGCGTGTGCGTGTGCGTTGTGCGTGTGCGTGTGTGTGTGTGTGTGTGTGTGTGAGAGAGCGATGATCAGTGACGGAGTTGTAGAAGACGAAGAAAAATGGCTGTCAGCTGGGATCGCCGGCCTGCAACAGAACGCATTCCACATGCATCGCGCTCTCGTACTTGCATCTCTCTTATTCTTTCATCTCATTCCTCCTTTCACTTAAACCCTAGTTTCTCAATTTCATTTTTCAGGATTCCAACAATTTGAAGGATGCTCTCAAGTACTCCGCTCAGATGCTCTCCGTGTAAGAATATTTATATTCTTATATGACCTATGTGTCTATCGGTTTAATTATAAGGATCAAGTTCATATTAAATGTTATAGATTCTAATATAATAGACGATACCTTGATGGATCGGTTTCGATTAAAGAATTAGAATCGGGTGTATTGATAACCCTCCGCTCTTACCTCTGAAATAAGTATATTATGATGTTATATATCATAATTATATATAAGTATATATGAATGGTTCATTAATATATATATATATATATATGTACGAAAGATCTTATTATATGTATATATATAATAAAGTAATGATTGTACATATATACTATATGTGTGACGTGAATTCAAATTATATGGTGCAAATAAAGTTGGTTAAGTGGCAGTTAATTAGGATTATGGAAGTGGTTAATTCCTTTAGTAACTTCCATAATTGAAAAGGTGTGTCTATTCATTTGTTTAGCAAATTAAAGAGACACGTCCTTTTGAGGAATGCCGTGGTGATGTCTATATATACACACACGATTTTCAATATTTCATGATATATGAAAAACACATGCATGATGGTAAAATACATGCACTAAAGTTTGTTTTGCATACATATAGAAAAGGAATACACGAATACGCAAAAATAGTTGTATTGCGTATTCACATATATATTTTCGGTCTTGATTCTTTATCCATCAAAAGAATCATTAAAGGCTTGAGGTCAAAGAGGGGATAACATCAATTAGAGATTTCAGTCGAAAGACAGAATAAACATCAAATGGTGGATTCAACCTCTACATCAATTGAAGAAAGCATGGATGGAGGTTGGTGATTTTATCTCCACTTTATAGTATAAATGTTATGGTTGAATTAATTCAAATCTAGAATTAGATTTCATTATCGAAATCATTAAAGCATAGAAATATGGCTTACAGTTGGTATCAGAGCCAATCTAGATTTGGTTAATTCACCATTTATGTGATTTCAAAATCGAAATTTGAATGGCCTTGGATTTTTCGGTTTTGGTTAATATGCTTCCGCTTGTGTGTTGGGTAATTGTTTTATGAAATGTTAAAAACAATATAAGGATATTCTACCCATTAAAGATTTTAATATTTAAATAATATATAACTTGTTTATCACCAAAGTGGTCTTGTTATATTGCATTTATTTATTAAAAATAATAAATGATGATTAATTGATCATGATTATAGGGATGCTATAAATGACATAAGAGTTTGATTGATCAATTATTTTATTATCTATATGCTAGGAGATCACCCAAAGGTGGATCATTGTATATAGTTAATAAATACGAAGTGGATTAATCATTTATTCATGTGTCATTTAGTATGTACACCCAAAGGCAACATGCTTATTTGATATATGTTTAGTTTGATTAATTGTTAAAGTATATATTTAGCATCGCTGAAAGTACATGTGCTTAAGTATTACCCAAAGGTTACTTGAATGCATGTTATTTAAAGTTTTATTACTGTTTATGAATCTGTGTTAAAGATCTCAAGCACGTATAGATAAGCATGTATAAATGTTGCAGCTTTATAAAATATGTATGCATATGCTAACTCTGTCATTAAATTAATGGGCAAAATTATGGAGAATGGTCTGAATAGATCCGGCTAACGCTGGGTGTAAAGATATTGGACCATGTCATACTAACGGAAGAGTAATCCTCAACCATTATAGATATCACTCTGTAAATAAAAATCTCAATGTGAGACTTGAGAGTGATCAAACAGGTTGACCCTTATGAGAATGATGATGGCAGAAAATTTAAAGTCATCTTTGCCCATGACAGAAATGCAAGGGAATTCATTAAGAAAATTAAAGAGTATTTTCAATCGGGTTTGGCTGATAAGTCAATTGTAGGAAGCATAATGCATGAGCTGACTACAAAGAAGTTTGACTGGTCTCAGCAAATTACGATCATGTGACAAACATGTTTTGCTTGGCAGTAAAGTTAAAGACCTTGAGAATGGAGGTTCTTGAGCAAATCTCAGCCCAAATTTATCATGAACTCCCTACATGTTGAATTTAGCCAGTTCCAGGTGAATTATTACACCATTAAAGATAAATGGGACGTTTAAAGAATCAAAGGCTATGTTAGTTTAAAAGGAAGGGAGATTAAAGAAGATAAATTATAAAATTACGAATCTCATAGTTCTTGGAGGTGTTGGCACCAGTAAAGAAAACCAAGTAAGAAAGAAAGAAAAAAAAAAGAGGAAGGATTAACCTTTTCTGAAGGGTACGGAAAAGTAAATCCATAAGGAAAAGAAGTATTTCATTTGCAAGTAAATAGAACACTTCTTGAAAGTTTTTTTCCGAAAAGGAAGGCTTGTTCGATAAGAAAATTAAACATAACGGTTTTGTTTACTTTGATTTAAATCATATCGAAAAGCCTAGTGATACTTGGTGGTTAAGTTTTGGTGCTATATTTCATATGTCTCATATTAAACATCGATTCAGTTCAATCCAATTTATAAAAGGAGTTGAACAATATTTGTTCATGGAAAACATGACGAAAGCATTGAATAGAGGCATTGAGACTTACAGATTGATCTTAGACATCGAATGTCATTTAGATCTTAAAGATTATCTCTATGAGCCTGAATATGCTATAACTCTTGTTTTCGTAAGTAGATTGGATAACTTAAGTTTTAATAACAAGATTGGATATGGTGTATCTACATCGTACCGAAATGATTACTATGATGGTAATGGTACATTATTTGATTCACTTAATAGATACAATCTTGATGCAAAGTTTTCTGAATCCTTATTTAATATGCGTTAAATGTTTTTTCGTCAAGTAAAAGTTTGGCGTTCTTGTGGCTAAAGATTAGGTTCTATTTCCAAATAAAGGATTATGAGGTTGGTACAGTATGAAAGTTTTCCTCAAAATTGGAATTTAGCATCCTAAGATATGTGTATAGATTGCATTAAAGGGAAGCAAACTAAACACATTATAAGGAAATCAGCCACGTGAAGCACTCAGCTTATTATGTTAATACATACTATAAATGTGGTTTTTTGATACTCCTTCTTGGGTTGGTAAGAAATACTTCTATCATCTTTATTGACGATTACTCACATTATAGAATAAATGTCTACTGCATGAAAGATCCAAGTCAGTGAATATCCTAAAGGTATTCGTTGACAAGATGGATGACAGTTAGATGGAAAAGTTAAAGTTGTGAGATCGGATAAAGTTGTAGAGTTTATGTATTTGTAAAGTTACTCGAAGTAGAGGCATTTGTGCATGATATACAATGCCTAATACTCTAAAACGGAAAGGTGGAATCGTACTTTAAGGAAAATGGTTAGATTTATGTTAAGTTGTTGTATTTTACCCTGTTTATTGTGGATTTATGCTTTAAAGACTACTTATATGCTTAATCATGTTCCTAGTAAGACAGTTCCTAAAACTAATTTTGAACTGTGGATGGAAAGGGAACTTTGCTTAAGACATATTCGTATTTGAGGTTGTCGAGCATAAGTAATGTTATATATGATCCACATGAAAAGATTCTTGGTTCAAGGATTGTCAGCAATTATTTATTGGCTATCCAGAAAATCGAAGGGGTACACATTTATTATTCTAACCATAGTACGAGAATGCGGGAAATGCTAGGTTCATTGAAAATGTTGAAAACTAGTGGGAGTGGTGAAACCAGAAAGGTGGATATTCAAAAGTCCATAACAAGTTTCATCCACAAGTTATTGCGCCTAAGGTTGTTGTTTTTATTGTATCACAGTCAATAGCCACAATAGAACAACATGATGATGTGTAAAACCCACTAACCAAAAATGAAGTAAATGAACTTGTCACGATTCAAGAAGAGAATAGTGATCCACAATAAATATTGAGGCGATTAGTAAGGAAAATATATCGTTTCAAATGATTATGGTTTACACTATTAAAAGTGAATGTGACATAAGGCGTGGTAAATATTCACTCATTCTAACAAGCCATGAAAAGTGACAATTCTTTAAGAATTAATTTGGCTAGGTAAGCTCATCATGATCTCGAGCTTAATCAAAATGGATGAGAAAATCACCTTTATGAATGGAGGAAATTATAGAGAAAATAGATACGAACCAACCTGAAGGATTCTTGATCACTTGAAAAGGAAAATTAGTGTGTAAGCTGAGTAAGTCAATATATGGACTAAAAATAAGCTTCCTGGAAATGGTATTTGAAAGTTTAATTATACCATTGCGTCATATGATTTGTAGAGACCATTATTGATCGATGTATCTATGTAAAAATCAGTGGGAGCAAGTTTATAAGTAAGTCTTTTATGTTGATAATATTTTGCTTGTTGCAAGTGACATAGGTATGTTACATGATCTTAACAAATAATATCTCTCTATAAGGATTGCTCCAATTCAGAAGGGAGACAAGTTCGGTAAAATGAAATGTCTTAAAAGTGAATTGGAGCATAAGGATTTTGAAATGAAGATATGAGTGAGACATCTTATGTGATCGAAATAGAAATATTTTAAGTTAGATCGCAAGGATTGTTGAATTTGTCTCATAAATGATATATCAATAAAATTTGGAGAGATATAGAATGAAAAATTGCTCTATAAAGAAAACTCAAATTCAGAAAGGAGACAATGTCTTAAAATAGAATTGGAGCGTAAAGAAATGGAAAGAATTCCATATGCATCAGTGGTTGGGAGTTTGAACTATGTTCAAACATGTAGGCGACCGAATATTACATTATTGTTGGTATGTTGGGTCGATATCAAAGTAATCCCGAAAGGATCACTGGAAAGCTGCAATGAAAGTCCTCAGGTACTTGCAAGGCACCAAAGAGAACATGCTTATGAAAAGGGGATCCGATAACATAAAAGTCATTGGATATTCAGATTCAGACTGTGCCGAATGCGTCAATGGTAGAAAATTGATGTTTGGCTATTTGTTCCTTTAAGTCGTGGGAGCAATATTATGGAAAAGTGGAAAATAGTTTGTCATTGTTATTTCCACTATGAAAGTTGAATTTTGACATGCTTTGAGGTCAAGGTTCGTGAAAAGTTATTGCGAAATTTAATCTTGGGACTTGGGATTGTTAACATTATAGCCAAGCTGCTGAGAATGTATGGGATAATTTCGCAAATATCTTCTTCACAAACGAAGATAAGTACATGAAAGGTGATTAACATATAAAGTTGAAGTACTTGTCTGTAAAGGAAGAAGTACAGAAACATAAAGTGTCTGTTGAGCATATAAGGACAAATATAATTAGAGCGGATCCGTTAAATAAAGGATTATCACCCAAATGTTTATTGGCCATGAAAAACATATGGGTATTATAGAGAAAGCCTTGCTACGTGAATTATATTGTGCTCATAAGGTGTAAGACACTTGGAATTCAATTAAAGTTGTGTTTCTGTTTATTAAATATGTTATCATTATAGTATGTATACATTATGGTTTTGGATAACATATGATACATTGAGAATAAAGGATCATCTCAATGAAAGGACAATATAAAGTTAGAATTAGTTTGTGATACATGGAAGGGATCATGTCGCTTAATGATGTGTGACCGCCATGATTCGACTGATTCTAATTTTATCACGGTATTTAAAGTATATGTTGAACTTGATATAAAAGTGCGCATTATGGTTATTAAACTGTCAAGACGACACAAAGGTCAAGTGGGAGAATGTAAGAATATTTATATTCTTATATGACCTATGTGTCTATCGGTTTAATTATAAGGATCAAGTTCATATTAAATGTTATAGATTCTAATATAATAGACGATACCTTGATGGATCGGTTTCGATTAAAGAATTAGAATCGGGTGTATTAATATATATATATATATATATATATATATATATATATATGTATATGTGTACGAAAGATCTTATTATATGTATATATATAATAAAGTAATGATTGTACATATATACTATATGTGTGACGTGAATTCAAATTATATGGTGCAAATAAAGTTGGTTATGTGGCAGTTAATTAGGATTATGGAAGTGGTTAATTCCTTTAGTAACTTCCATAATTGAAAAGGTGTGTCTATTCATTTGTTTAGCAAATTAAAGAGACACGTCCTTTTGAGGAATGCCGTGGTGATGTCTATATATACACACACGATTTTCAATATTTCATGATATATGAAAAACACATGCATGATGGTAAAATACATGCACTAAAGTTTGTTTTGCATACATATAGAAAAGGAATACACGAATACGCAAAAATAGTTGTATTGCGTATTCACATATATATTTTCGGTCTTGATTCTTTATCCATCAAAAGAATCATTAAAGGCTTGAGGTCAAAGAGAGGATAACATCAATTAGAGATTTCAGTCGAAAGACAGAATAAACATCAAATGGTGGATTCAACCTCTACATCAATTGAAGAAAGCATGGATGGAGGTTGGTGATTTTATCTCCACTTTATAGTATAAATGTTATGGTTGAATTAATTCAAATCTAGAATTAGATTTCATTATCGAAATCATTAAAGCATAGAAATATGGCTTACACTCCGAGCTCTGCACTTCCAGGCTCTCCCCTCACAAATACTACGAACTTTGTGTGTAACTCAATAATTCACATTTCATTTCCCTCGGAATTATAGTATTGAATTTCTGTTTTGGTGTGTAGATATGAGGGCTTTTGATGAATTGAGGAAATTAGAAATCTTCTTCAAGGAGGAAACTAGTCGCGGTTGCTCCATCGTTGAGCTCTATGAACTCGTGCAGCATGCTGGAAACATCTTGCCCAGACTGTAAGGGCTCGTCTATTTCTTTCTTTTTCCGATTTGTATTTAATGTGCAAAAAAATACTAATAAATCCAGGTTTACTTGATTGTCGTAAATGTCAAATTGCATATTTGGATCCAGCATTACTGCTTGCATGATACAAAAAATAGACAAAATTATAGAGGACACAGGTTTTAATGTGCAATTGGTAAAGTAAGTGAGACGGAGGAAAAATGTGGTACTAGATTGTGGGGTCTTCATTTACAATGATGTGTAGGGTTAGTATTTGTTTAAAATTTTTCATATTTAGAATTGGTCTAATTTTAGTGGACACTCCAAAATGGTAAAATTTGTCTATTTTTTGTGGACGGAGGTAGTATGAATTTAGAAGCCCTATGCTGACAGAAGGATTGGAAATAGTCTTTCTGTAGGACTGTCAGCTGAAAGGTATGCATTCATTTCCTTCGCAGTTTTCTTGTATATGCTTCCTTAGGTAATATTCTCATGTATGCCAAGCACTTGATGATTGTTTCATAGTATTTAAAATTTGTTCTAATGATTATTACATTCTATCCGTGGTCTAACCTGCAACATATGGTTTGTTAAGGTTTGAGTTGTTAATCTTTGTCACCCTTATTAATTTCTGTCCTCCTTTTCTTAGATATCTGCTCTGTACTGCTGGCTCTGTCTACATAAAGTCGAAAGAAGCTCCAGCAAAGGATGTTCTCAAAGATCTGGTTGAAATGTGTCGTGGGATCCAACATCCTCTGCGTGGTCTTTTTCTAAGGAGTTACCTATCTCAAGTCAGTAGGGATAAATTGCCTGACATTGGATCTGAATATGAGGGGTAAGGATATAATGCCATTATATGCTTTTTTTTTCTTCTGTCAATTAGACTCACGGAAACAGTTGTTTTTCTGTTAATTATTGTCAAATACATATTTCATAAAATTATGGTTGCTGGCATGAAGTTCGTTCTATGGTCATTGCAATTAACTTTATATGCATGAGTAAGGAAACCAGTATCTCAGCATAACAATTTCAGTTATCAATGTCTAAAATAGAGTACGTTTCGTACCCTAAATAACAGTGTTGTTGTCATTGTTTTGGAAATTTATTAAAATTGTTTAATTCTATGGATTAAGCCTTCATTATAGGTTTGAACTGCATTGGGGCTTTCCTGCCTATGTGTTTTATGCACATTTTTGTACTAAGAATAGTAAGTTCGTGTAACACTGACCCTGTTTATGAATTCAATTTACATACACATACACATTCATCTGAAATGCACTTTAGGCATCTGTTTACTTATTTTGGCACTTCATTTCTTTATTTGTATTCCAGCTGAGTTATACCATAAGTATGTGCTATTATTGATTTGATCACTCTCCAGCACTCCTAATTATACTTTCTGCTAAATATTCCTTTCCACTGGCAGGGATGCTGATACTGTCACGGATGCTGTTGAGTTTGTGCTCCAAAATTTCACAGAAATGAACAAACTTTGGGTTAGAATGCAACACCAGGTAAGATCAGAAAAGACGGATACTGTATTCCCATGAACTGATCCTATCTGTAATCTGTATTACAAAAAGAAATAGAAAAAAGAAATGATCCAGGAGCTGATTATTTTTCCATATGTAGGCCGTTAGTCTCATTTTAGAATAGCCCAATTTAGATTTCTGGCTCGCAATGTTACATCGCGTATTTGCAGGGACCTGCTAGGGAAAAGGATAAGAGGGGTAAAGAAAGGGGTGAGCTACGTGATCTGGTAAACATCCTCAGATAATTAATAGTTCTCTGTATTAATGGTTGACTGTCACTGAATTCTTGTTTCTTCACTTATTTTGGTTAGGTTGGTAAGAACCTTCATGTTCTTAGCCAGATTGAGGGTGTTGATCTTGAGATGTACAAAGAAATAGTGCTTCCCCGAGTGTTGGAGCAGGTAAGGTTGCTTGTGTTGGACTGTTTCTAACTATGTTTCTGATAATATTTTGATGTTACGCATCTTGGGCTTCAGATTGTCAACTGCAAGGATGAACTTGCCCAATATTGCTTGATGGATTGCATAATTCAAGTCTTTCCTGATGAATATCATTTGCAGACACTTGAAACATTATTGAATGCCTGCCCTCAACTTCAGGTAGGTAGATTCCAGGCTCGAAATATTGGACTCCGCAGCACCTAAAAGTTGGAGGTTCATAAGTTCATTATAGACCAGTTACTGTATTTTTACTGATTAAAACTTCTTTAACAAGCACAATGTTCTACTGCAGGCTTCTGTCGATGTAAAAACAGTGCTTTCTCGGCTAATGGAAAGACTTTCAAATTATGCTGCTTCTGGTCCAGAAGTAAGTAATTGGGAACTTCATAAAACTTAGTGTGAGATATTGTGGCTTCGCCTCACGAGTTCCATGCTGCAGGTGTTACCTGAATTTTTTCAAGTAGAAGCTTTTGCAAAGCTGAATAGTGCCATTGGCAAGGTATATCAACTTAGTTTCCACCTGAAATTTAAAGATATTTAGAATTTATAGATGATGATTTGGACTATGTTAATTCTTTTAATATTGCTTGGCATTTTATTAACAACATATTGTAGAGGATATTGATGGTTACTTTTTAATGGTAAGCATGTGGTTCCACCAATTATGCAGCTACTAAGTTCCCCAGGCTTGATTTGGCATTTGAGACGTGCTTTTACATAAATATGAGTGCTTGTGAGGCCAGCATCAAGATACACTGCTTTTCCTTCAATATATATATGTTTGTACTTGGCTCCTGCTTTATGCAAGTTTGATATCCATACCCCTCTCCCCCATCTTATTGAGTTTTACCCAGCCAATCAGCTGTCTACTCTGGTAGCAGGTGGTAGAAGCGCAAGAAAATATGCCCATTGCTGGAGTTGTTACTTTATATGCGTCTCTTTTGACATTTACTCTACAAGTACATCCTGATCGACTTGATTATGTTGACCAAATTCTGGTATGTTTCCTTTAGCTGGTAATGATATCTCCTTGGATTAGTTTAGGTTTATCTTCTGTTTTAGCAGTTGACTAATCCTCTTAGCATGATTGCTTTGGCAATAGTTGATAATCATATTCTGTTTGCATCAACGGTTTTGGGTATGATTTGTGTTAAGCTTCAGTTTGCAGTAGCCGTATGTGGATTTATCATGGGAGGAGTAAACTCTTACATTTTGTTTATTTGATAGAACATATATAGAAAGCCGCGTTTATTATGTACCTCTTCTCTCCAAGGAAATAAATCATTAATTATTTAAATCATAAATATCAACTGGTATTTAAATCATAACTATCAACTAGTAGCTAGGTTCTTCTTGTTCAAAAGCTGTAAATTAAAGATGTCTGAAAAAGTAGATCATCAGGATCCTCTTAAGTCACTAATTCATATGTGCTTCATGCCTTCACATAAGAAACTGCTACAATTATTCAACATCTCTCTATAGAGGGCTATCTGGCTGTTTTGTTTCTGCAATAGTCTATGTAGGTTTAATTGTAACTTTCATTTATGTTAGTGTATGGAACGGGAGTGACTCTCTGTAGGTTTTTATGTGTCATGCGCCAATATTACTAAGATACTATGCATTTTCCTGCAGGGAGCATGTGTGAGGAAACTTTCAGGAGGAGAAAAGCTTGATGATAGCAAAGCAACAAAACAGATTGTTGCACTTTTAAGTGCTCCACTTGAGAAGTATAAGGATATAGACACTGCATTGAAGCTATCTAATTATCCCCGGATCATGGAGTGTCTAAGCGACAGAACACATAGAGAGATGGCCAATGTCATTGTACAAAATATAATGAAAAACAAGACTTGCATATCAACTGCAGAGAAGGTAAATGTCTTCCAGAATTTACTTCCATATTGATAGAGGAATTGGTCCTTTTCTAACCTATAGTTATTATTATTTTAGGTAGATGCGTTATTTGAATTGATAAAGGGGCTTATCAGAGATCTTGATGGAGATACTCATGATGAGATGGTTTGGACATGATACTAGCAATTTAATATTTGGCTTTAGCTTTTAGAGATAATTATATTTTCCTGAATTTTTTTATTTTCCTTCTAAGTCGGTCAATATGCTTTTCGTTCTTGATGGTTTTACTTTTCCTTGTTTTCTTAGCTCGACGAGGACTTCATAGAGGAACAGAATTCCGTTGCACGTCTTATACAAATGCTGCACAGTGATGATCCTGAAAAAATGTTGAAGGTATTTGTAATGTTAATGTTTAATCTTGATACAGTTGAAAGGTACTGCAGTTATATTATTTAGTTGACCCTTTCCCTTTCCATCGACAACATTGTTTGGCTTTGTTTCTGATTTAGCTTGCTCATTTATCCGCCAATGATTGATTATGCAGTTTTTATCTCATTCTAAAATGCATGCCGTATAAGTTAGTATCTGTTTCACAGTTTGTGGTTCTATCTGTGAAAGATCTTCATACCTGGAACTGGAATTTCATTTGCACTCAACACTTCTTTTTCTTCCTTTCTTTTCTTTCCGTTTTTCTCTTCATCAGTATTGTTTGAAACTTATAATTTCCCATGGCTGCCTTACTCTGAATGATATTTATGTCGTATACACTTGTAGGTTGCAGTTCATTTGACCTAACTCCGAATGGCAATCATTTCTTTCTCTCTTTCTTTCATTACAGGTTATCCAAACTGTGAGGAAGCACATTTTGACTGGAGGGCGGAAGAGGCTTCCTTCCTCCACTGATATTTAGTTCTCTGCAGGTATTTCCCCCTTTTTGCTATTCTAGCCAGTTCTCGACAGGAGTTAAGGTTGCACTATATGATGGTGATTATCTGGTCTGCAGCTGGTACGTCGACTGGAAAGACAAGATGAAAGTGTCTCTGGCGATGAGGTGCCTACGACACCAAAGAAGATCTTTCAATTAGTGACACAGGTATTAATGATTTTAATTGCAAATTTATGTAAGTCTCTGTTGGTTTTCGCTGCTATTAGCCATTGGCCATGCTTATACGTAGTGGGATGTCGGAAATACTTTTGTATACTGTTCCCGATGTTCAGCCTTTAATGCTTATTAATAGTATTTCTACTTTAGGAAAAAATTTGGACGATGTTATGTGGTGTGACTGGTGCAATTCATCCGAATTTCGTTTCCTCCAGATGCTGATAGTCTCTAGCTGATTAGAGATTTTCAATTTGCCTTTCAACATTAATTTTCCAGTACAACCTCTTCATCATAGATGCTTTGATATCACCTTTTTCATTGTAGACAATTGAGGCCCTGGCAAGTATTCCAGTTCCTGAACTAGCTCTGGGATTATATTTGCAATGTGCTGAGGTTCTTCTTCTTAAACCTGATGAAATGTGAAAACTTAGTTGACATATTGCATTTTTCCTAACAAGTAGTCTCTGATGTTGTGGATTCTCAGGCTGCAAATGACCGTGACCTCGAACCTGTAGCATATGAGTTTTTTACCCAAGCTTATATTTTGTATGAAGAAGAAATTAAGGTAACCTTTTAGTTTCCAATTCTTTGCTCAATGGCATTTATTCTGTCGGTCTGCCTCGAGTGTTTTGGTCTTTTAATTTTGCTTCAATTTGTTTCTCCAGGATTCAAAAACTCAGGTTACTTCCATACACTTGATAATAGGGACACTTCAAAGGATGCATATCTTTTGTGTTGAAAGTAGAGATGCATTGACACACAAGGCCACAGGGGTAAATTATTGTAAGCCTTATATAATCATATTATAACAATACTACGTTGATCCTAATAACCTCGGGATAGCAGCACTACTGTATACTGTCGTTCTATGTAATTCTTATAACAGATCTTTCTAGATGTACTCTACGAATGAAACTAACTTTTCATCTTTATAATCCTTAGTATTCTGCAAAGTTGTTAAAGAAACCCGACCAGTGTAGAGCTGTTTATGCTTGCTCACACCTGTTCTGGCTTGATGACCATGATAATATTAAAGATGGAGAAAGGTACCACTTTTTAGCAAGTTGGGATAGCTATATAACACCCACCAAGTTCATTTGGAAGAAATACAATAATTGAATTAAATGTTTTCCATAGGGTCTTGCTTTGTTTGAAGCGCGCATTAAGAATCGCAAATGCTGTTCAACAAATGGCAAACGCAACTAGAGGCAGCAGTGGATCAGCTTTGCTCTTTATAGAGATACTAAACAAGTGATGAAACACTGCCAAACCTGTTTGCCCATTTCATGTTATTTTCTCATTATATTTCTAAGAATATTCATTGCCTGTTCATGTTAATATAGGTATCTCTACTTCTATGAGAAAGGGGTCTCACAGATTACTGTTGAGTCGATTCACGACCTAACTAAATTGATCAGAAATGAGATGCAAGGTGATGCTTCACCGTCAGATCCAGCAGCAGATTCCTTTCTTGCGAGTACATTACGATATATACAGTTCCAGAAGGACAAAGGTGGCGCTGTGGGGGATAAGTACATGCTCATTACAGATTAGTGTCTCAAATCTTCAGCACCAGGTTTTACTGGAGCCGACTGGGGAGAATGTGGCTGGTAGGTTCTGAGCACTTGTGACTAGGAGAACGTGTGTGCCTGTGTTTTTTGTCGACTGACTCTGATTTTAACTTCTCCGGTGCACTGCTATAGAGAGTGTAAAGTGTAGTTCAGTGCTGACTAGCTGACAACGTTTGAGGTGTTATGCCTGTTGTTAAAAATTGCATTTATTAAGAAAGTGGTACATAATTTGTAATTTTTGCTTCCCCTATGCACCGGTGAACTGAGTGTTGTTTTGACAAGCCATGGAAAGAGAGGAGATGTGAAAAAATTATGTATACTTTTGATTGCTGCCATAGATACAGATACGAGTTTGTATTTATTGATCTTTGTTTCTTTTCATCATGAGATTGTTTTTTTGTGTAGTAGAGGCTTAATGTTGTCATGTTTTAGAGGAATGGGTGATGACTATGGGTGAATCTGTGAACATATTTTAAAGGCTTGTATGAACAATTTATATCTGCTCATTATTCATCAATTGATATTCGGTGAAAGTACATGTTTATGGTAGTTTACTTTTCTAACCAGAGTCTGATTGTATATTTTTTTTATATAGCCATAGGAGAAAAGTGTATGATATATGCTACAAATTCCATTCACCAAGATAATTTCATTAATTCATTTTGAGGATTTTATTCCAATATGATTTTGTAGTTTATTCCTTTCCTAGTGACAAAAAGCAGAATGAAAATGAAACATGCCTAAAAGATGATGGGCAAGTTCAATGGTATGGATTCTTCATTCCTCAGAGTTGGAATGTTTTGAAGAGGAATACTGCAAATCTTGGTAAAATCAAATATAGAAACAGAAAATGGTGCATGAGTAGTAGCAAGTACTAACGTGATAATTAAGCCAACAATTTCAGAAAGAAAAAAAAAACATGATCCAATAATTAAAATTGCCCAGGTAGTTGAGCTCCACCACTTTTGAGTGGTGAGCATGTCACACAATTGCATCAAAAGTGAGTTTAAAAAAGGGATATGTATATATGTCTGTTTCGATATGTAAAAAAATATAAATCAAGTCAAAGATAGAATGTAAGGACCTTTATTAATGAATGAAAGAAAAGAACAAATTAAAACAGGGTAGGCCTAAAAGTGTTGAGGTAACACTTTGGATATCAAAAAGCACAAAGCAGAGATTTGATCTACTCATACTCCATACAGGTCGCGTGCTTTGATGGAAAGGGAATGCAAGGGCACTCTTGGTTCTCTTCCTGGGGCAAAAAAATGGAAAAAAACGATATGACGGGGCAGGGAGGAGCGTGAAAGACAGATTGGTGGTCATATCATTACACCTAATATGCTGATCACAATATAGAACAAGCCTTTTGAGCCTTTCCCTTCTTCTTCTTCGTCTTTGGCGGTTGAAGCACAACTTTAATGGCAGCATCAAAAACTTGTTTGACATTCTGCGTGAAAGCATATCAAGAACACTATATTTCCAAACAGTACAGAAAGATATAGATCAATGCAGTGAAAATAGAGTAAATCAAGACCTCTTGGGTCTTTGAACTGCATTCGACATAAGAAGGAGATGCAATCAAATTTCTCAGCTCTTCCCCCTGGATATTTGAGAAGTCACATTATGTTCGGTAATAGATGGGAAATTCACAAAGCATTGGGCCCCTCCCCCCTAAAATATAACTGAGGATAACAAATGTGCATAAATTTCACCTGTACTGCAGTGATTGGTACAGAACCTGGATGGTCGACAAAAAATTGCTGGTCATCTCGAAGATCTGAATCCATGTTAATGATCCAGTGATCAGAAAAATACTTTATACGACATATTTACAAGATACTATATTTCTTTATATCCACATATCAGGATGCTAAGAGACAATCTTAATAGTGAATATACATCAATTACCAGACAAGTTCCTTCCCGTCCAATGTCCTTGATTATCCAACTTTATGACATAAATAAACATTGTATATATAGGCAGGATCAGAGAAATAATCATTTAAAAGGCTAAGATCTTAACCCAGAATAAGAAAGTAGGTGATGAAAGAATAAATAGCAACTAATTACAGCTTCCCCTTAATGTATACAAGATGTTTCTAACGAGAGTCACACAAAGAAACTTTTAACAGTAAGATCTACACTTGGAAATAGAAGCCTAAAGGTATGAGGTAATGTAATATTTTAATACATACTACACAGATATAAAAACAAAGCTAAAATATGATATAGTTGCTAACAAGTAAACCAAGAAGGCAAAAACTAAAATGATGGTTAATCACTTCTCAGCTATCAGCCTATCACCACACTGCCAAGTAAATCTTTAATGTGGATACTCTACTTGTAGGATGGACATAAAATGGAAAGAACAAAGCAAACACAAATTCTTGCTAAAATTGTTATTGAAAGTTGTAGCAGAGGGGAAATTTGGAACTCATGAAATCACTATCCTTCATATTTTGTTTTTTGACACTACTATAAGCAGGAGGAAGTGTAATATAAAAAATTAATCAGAAACCTTACCTAGTTTTGTGCCAACAAGAATGATGGGGACGCCAGGGGCATAATGCTTCAATTCAGGAATCCACTGGAAAAAGAATGAAAATGCAAATAACCTTAGAAAAGAATATAGTCTTGTTGGGCAAATTAAAATAAAGGAAAGTTATCAGAGCTGGATAAAACTCACGAGAGCAGCCAAATCCTTACCTTCTTGGAAACATTTTCATAGCTGGCCTTGCTTATGAGTGAAAATGCCAAAATAAAAACATCAGCTCCACGATAACTCAACGGTCTTAATCTATTATAGTCCTCCTGTCCTGTTCCAGAAAAAAAAGTGTATGTCAACAACTGAATATATACTACACATATGAATACTAATGCCAGCACATATGGCTGCAATGTTAAAAGTAGAGGTGTGTCGATCACTGATTTCTACTAGTATTTACCAGCAGTATCCCAGAGGCCTAGGTTAACGGTAGCACCATTAACGACAACATTTGCACTGAAATTATCAAATACAGTAGGCACATAATCCTGTAGCATTCAAGAAATGTGTTAAAAACGTTAAAAAAACTGTGTCAACGAACAACTGAGAATAGTATAACATCATAATACACTGGATATTCCAACATTTTAATCGCATCCACAATCAAAGTTGCAGTAGATACGCAATAAGGACCGAGTTTGTACATGGAAATTCTAACCAATGCAGACCAAACCATATTAACTCTACAATTTCTATGGTCTACTTATAATCTGCATAATAAAACTAAAAAATCTTATTGAAATTGGACATGCTGATTTATTTCCTTATGGAAGCCACTGAGAAAAATAAAACAAGATAACAGCTAAATACACATCATAATTAGGGGCAAGAAAAAGGATTATATTATAGATGTGAATATTTGTTTTGTTTGAATGAATTTGGGCAGTAAAGTAGGTCAATAAATAATGATCAAGAAAGTTAATTGATTGAAATGCAGACCGTAGGGAAGGTGTTGCTGGTGTAGGAAATCAATAGACATGTCTTCCCGACGGCGCCGTCACCGACCGTGACGCACTTTATGAATTTAGAAGCGGCGGCGCTCATTATTCTTCGAGCAAACGGAGAAATTGATCAGCGATGGTGAATGTGAATGATCACACACATGATTGAGAACCCTAGAAAATGAAATGAAATGAAATCAAATCAAAGCATAAAGCATTAAAATTGGGGGGAGAAATGCAAATGTTTGCATGGGAAAAGAAGAGAAAATTGGGGATCGAGAGAAATAGGTAATGAATCGAAGGGGAGAGATTACTGTAATCGATAATGGAGTACCCGGAATCATCTCTGCCCCACAACTATTTTATACTAGTAACATTAGCACCTCATTCATACTCAACTACTCATATCATATCATATCATATCATCATCATACATCCATAGATTGATTTATGTTAAATACTCCATCCGTCCCATAAAAATATGTTTACGTTCTATTTTTATCCGTCCCATAAAAATATGGGCATTTCATTTATGGAAAATTATCTAAATATTTTACCCTTATACATAAGTTATTTACAACTTATACAACTATCAAAACACTAATAATAATGTAGGTCACACTAGCCACTAAGCATCGTTTGGTATCTATATCATATTTTGACTAGACATAATACAATTCGTGATAATTATCATAGTTTCGATTAATTACTTTATCTTGATTGGGTGTTTGATAGCTTAAGATAATTATGAGCTATCTTATTTAAGTGTTTGGTACAACAAGTTACAAATAAGGATAAAATTATAATTGTCAAAATTATTCTTATTGATTTAAGTTAATGACTAAACTATCCTTGAAGATTAATTGCTCTCTTCTATACTCTCTCCAATGACAGATCCAGAAAGCCGAACTGGTGGGGTCAAAAATATAATTAAAAATATTATTGTATAATATAAGCAATTATTATACTCCCCCCGTCCCCCATTAATTGTCCACTTTGGTTCCGGCACGAGTTTTAAGAAATATAAAGGAAAGTGTGTTAAAAAGTTAGTGGAATATAAGTCTCACTTTTATTTATTAATTTTATAATACAATGTGAGTGGAATAAGTTAGTCAAATGTGAGGCCTACTTACCGGGACCATTCGTGGATACTCATTTCGTGCTTTCGGTGAACAGACGGAAGGTGATGGAATCGGCGTCCAAGTTAGTGGTTGATTTCAAACGGAATGTAGAAAAGAACTCCCGTGCCAGCGCCGTCGGGACCTCCACAGAACTGTGTGCTTCAACAACCAATCGAAACCGATGGCGTCAATGAACTGCCGGAATTCTTCATCAGAACCTATCTATTTTAACTCCTCAGGATCATATCGTTTGCCAGACTTGGCGAGCTTACCCGGGCCACTCCGTTCTTTGTAGGTCGCCGCCTGTTTGGGGTCATCAAACTTCCGCATCGCGTCAAGCCAACCCTTTGTAATCCATACCTCCGCAGGGTCGAAATTTAGTTCTTCCTCCTGCTCCTTTTCAGATTCACTAGACGGAGAAAGGCAGGTAGGTTCCTTGGTGAAGGGAACTCTAGTTGGGGCTGGGAGCGAAGCTGCCTCAGACTTGCTTCCTGTGGTAGGCTTAGCCTTCTTGACCCGGGAAGCAGCGGCTTGCTTTCCCTTCCTCTTCCGCTCGGCCGCCAGACAGCGTTCCTCCTCGGCACTCTCCTCTTCGCCAGGTCTAGGAGAGTTTCCCTTCTCAGCTGCTGTGGTTGCTGGACCCAGCACTTCCCTTGCAGTTTGCTGGTCGGAGTTATCAATTTCATCCAACAAGCTCCGGCGAGCTTGTCTCCTGGATTCCCGTCTGTCCAACGGCGAATCCGTCCCCTCCGGGATATCTGTCAGATTCACAATGAGATTAACCTCGTCCTCAACGGGTTCTTGTACTTCTTCAGTAATGGGGGTATCTGCCTCCCCAGACAACCCAGGGGTTGCCCCCTCAATATAAATAGGGGCTTCCCCCTCAATATAAATAGGGGTTTCCCCCTCAGCAACCTCCTTCTCAGAAATTAGGGGATCGTAGCCCGCCATCCTTTCCGGGGTTCTCCCCCCAACAAATTCTTCAGAAATACCAGGGGTCGCCCCCTCAACCTTTTCAGTCGGGGTTTCCCCCTCCAAAACTTCACCAGAGAAAATAGGGGTCTCCCCCTCAACCTTATCAGTCGAGGTTTCCCCCTCAACCTTATCAGTCGGGGTTTCCCCTCCAAAACTTCACCAGAAATAACAGGGGTCTCCCCCTCTAGATCACCAACAACAGAAACAACAGGGGTTTCCCCCTCAAGATCACCAACAACAGAAACAACAGGGGTTTCCCCCTCAAGATCACCAACAGCAGAAACAACAGGGGTTTCCCCCTCCGCAACTAGATCTGCCCCTTGTTCCTGCTCTTCGCCCACCGCGACTTCTTTTTCCGGTTCGCCAGTAAACGGGTCGACTTCTGTATGTACGGTAGATGGTCGAGAAATCGTATCCTCTGGAACTTGCGGCGGTTGTGGTGCGGTGGTCGTGGTGGATGTCGATGTGGCGGGCGTGGCCTTCCCCATCATTGTCGTGAGCAGGGCGAAAGCTTTCATTGTCTCTTCCGGACCGCCAAATTTCTGCATCAATTCTGCCATGAAAGTCACCGCGTTGGGATCGGCAGATCCGGCGGTGCTTCCTGCATTTAATGTGTTCTCCATTGCCTGAATCTGAAAATTCCTCAAAAACTTTGAAAGAATTTACGGGTTAGGGTTAGTGAATGTTAATTTCAAAAACTGTACCACTTCCCTCCCAACCTAAGTTTCTCTGTCCCATGTAAATGCTACTCTCCGCGATACCACACTTAGGAAAAAATAAATGAAAATGAAACGCCAGACTCCCAGGTCAAGGATTCAAAACGTGACAAAACAATTTCCCTGAGGAGTCTGGAGATTCGAAACTATTTTTGGAAGATTAATTTTTTTCTCTTTGTTTGGTATTTTTTTCTTTTATAAAAATTGCTGAATATTTACACTTTCGATTGAGCACTCTCTAGATTCCCTGGTTCAGTGAAAAGATAAGAAAAGAAACGTTCTAATTTACCTGACCCAGGAATTCAACGAGAGTATTCCACCCAGACCAATTAAGCGATAATAGGGAGTGCGCGTAGTGGCACTTCCTCCAGTACACACAACTCAGAATTATCCCTAAAAATCTTCACCCGATGACCATTAACAAGAAAAGGAGTAGAGTTTAAGGCACTTCCCTGGATCTCCACAGCTCCGTTTGCTCAAAGACTAACGATAGTGTAAGGCCCAACCCATTTGGACTTCAGTTTCCCTGGCATCAGCTTGAGCCTGGATTGAAACAGGAGAACTTTCTGCCCCACTTGTAGTTCCTTGGCCAGGAGATTTTTGTCATACCAAAGCTTAGTTTTCTCCTTATACCACATCGCAGATTCATAAGACTCAAGCCTTAGTTCCTCCAGCTCCTGAAGCTGCAGTTTCCTCTCTTCCTCACAAGCCTGAGGGTTCATGTTAATTTCCTTGACCGTCCAGTATGATCTATGCTCCACTCCTACAGGCAGATGGCATATCTTGCCAAAAACCAATCTGTAGGGTGACATTCCGATAGGCGTTTTGTATGCTGTCCGGTAGGCCCACAATGCATCTCCTAGCCTCTTACTCCAGTCCTTCCTTGACGGATTCACCGTCTTCTCCAATATCGCCTTTATCTCCCCGTTGGAGATCTCGGCCTGTCCATTAGACTGAGGATGATACGGGGTAGAAAGCCTATGGTGGACCCCGTATTTCCTCATCAGAGCCTCTATTGTCCTGTTACGGAAGTGCATCCCTTGGGCAGAAATAATTGCACGCGGCACTCCGTATCGATTGAAGATGTTGGCTCTAAGGAACTTGGCCACTTCTTTGGCCTCACAAGACGTGGTGGCCTTTGCTTCTATCCACTTCGAGACATAATCTACAGCCACAAGTATATAAGCATTCCCATATGAAGATGGAAATGGACTCATAAAATCCATTCCCCTAAACGTCGAAAATCTCGCAAACAATTACTGGGAAATGCGGCATTTCATCTCTCTTCGAAATTCCTCCCGTCTGTTGGCATCTTTCACAGTTTTGACAGAATTCGAAGGCATCCTTGTGTAACGTAGGCCTATAAAAGCCACTATCTAACACCTTCCTTGCTGTTTTCCTCGGTCCAAAGTGACCTACACACGCTAGGGCATGGCAATGATTAAGCACATCTTTCTGCTCCCATTCTGGAATACACCTCCTAATTACTTGGTCGACTCCCATTCTCCATAGATATGGGTCGTCCCAAAAATAATACTTGGCTTCGCTTTTCAGTTTCATCTTCTGGGCCCGGGTGATTGATTGAGAGCTTGGTACCTCTCCAGTGACCAAGGTTCAGCGTTTAGATGACATTTTCCTTTCTCAGAATCTCCTGGACCTGTTGTTGCCATTGTTAGGGTTTTGTATACTAGAAATCACCTTTCGAGTGATTGAATACTGTAAAACTCTAATTGTTAATTTCCAATAAATGCAACAGATTAATTTTTTGTCATAATGTTGTTATGTTTTACATTTAATGGTTGTTTATTGCATATTTAAATGTATAAGCAAACATAACAAAGTCTAAGTCTTTGTTTTAGTAG
The DNA here is from genome assembly GCF_004379255.2 of Salvia splendens. Lineage (NCBI taxonomy): Eukaryota > Viridiplantae > Streptophyta > Magnoliopsida > Lamiales > Lamiaceae > Salvia > Salvia splendens. Next base: position 24,557,248 of record NC_056046.1, read on the forward strand.
ACCGGTTATGGGCGTCGTCCAATTTAAGGTAACACGGTCAGTTCTAAACAAAGAAAAATAAGAATTTCACAACCTAGATAGGCCTAGACTACCTATCGTGAAAGGTTGCAATGTCAGTCCGATTATTTCTAAGCCTTATTGAAATAAGCTGACGTTGGTGTGGTATAGCACTGAATGGATCTAACAGCAAGACGAGTCTTTATGCTATCTACTGAAAGACGAGGTCTTGATAATTAATTTCTTAATCAATGTACGCTAGCATTCAGCATACGATATTGAGTATCTACTACTTTGACTTACCAAAGGTGCGAGTTTTTTGTCACCCAACGATCCAGGTATATTGGGTAGTGGCGATCAGTATCTAGCGGTGCTAGGATTGCTATTACGTTGAATCGTGCGCGAGGGGAGTCTCGTTTGATAACATCCACAAAAGGAGCTCGAAACAAGGTTTTATTATTCGGAACCTAGCTAGTTGGAGTTTAATTACTCCATGAATAATAAATAAGTGTTTCTTGCTAAGTCCAGTCTTGGAGATTAAAATATCTTAATTAATTAAGTCCATAGCAGACAATAATTAATTAATGGATGTTTCTATCTTAAGCGCGGAAAATAAATTAAATGCAATTAAAGTAAACGCGGAATACTTGTAATTTCGGATTTGGAAGGCAGTGCAATATTACTTCTGTAGTGGCTGCTTGTAATATTCCAATATAAGCTTATATTAAATTGTGGGTTCAATTTAATTGGTAAAAAGCTAATTGGGTGAGGCATGTTCCAAATTCTTCCTTAGATCCCTAACTGGGCCCAATATGTGACTTAATATAAATAGGAGAATAAAGGAGACAGAAAATACACATTATTACTCTATCAAATTTTCGTCCCCCTCTAAGAAAGAGAGAGCTCGAAATTTTGCCTCCTCTGTGAGCTGAGTTCTATCTTCGTTATTCAAGTCCTAGTACGTTGGTGAGATTTGCCCACACAAATATCAGCGTATAGTCCGGGACACCAGTCAGAAGATCCAAGGTCGAGTATTGAAGATCTTCACGTGGAGACGGAGCAAGCCATCATCGATTCTTGATTGAATCAACGAGGTAAATTGGCTAATTCCGTAGTAAGCATGTTTTAGGGATTTTTATATGCTAAAGCATGTTTTAATTAAAGTTATGAGCATGATACATGTGATAATTACGCGAATAGAATTTGTCTAAATAATCTGCTAAATAGATCAAATTTATGTGATCATTAAATGCTGCACGCTTCCGCTGCCAACCCCTTCAATTGGTATCAAAGCCAGTCTTTGGCTCTGATTATTTGGATTTAAATTTCGCGAAATTCATGTATGCATGTCCAATTTGATTGTGAAGAATATTCTTGTGTTTTGTTTAATTTTTATGAATGTTGAACTCAAGAACTATCGAATCAAAGAACTTGAATTGCTCGAACGTACCACGTGCGATCGAGGTAGGGATGTCGACACAGTGGACTCGCGATCACGGGGCGACGCGCAGGCGAGCTAGGGCTCATGCGCGCCGCAGGCCGAGACCGCATGACCCAGAAGCACCCGAGTCAAGGTCGACACAGTGGAAGGCATGGCGCGGCAGTTCGAACGAGAACGTGCCGAGGCGCCGAGCCGCCAGGCCGAGAACCCTAGGCGGAAGGGTCGAGAGGGATGGCGGCGCTGGCTGAGAGCAGCCGCGATGTCGCGCGAGCTGCTAGCCGGGAGCGCGCGCCACCCAGAAAATCGGATAGGCCGGGACGGGGGTCCGAGCTGGCCGAGAGCAGGCGCGCCACCGTGCGCCCTGCTGGCCGAGAGCTCGAGCCGCCCGATGGAACGCTGGCCGAGACGCGTCGGTACCCGACGGTCGACACATATGAGACGGACGTCGAGACGCTGGCCGAGAGGCGCGCGCCGCCACGTGTGCGCCTGGCCGAGAAGCGTCGGCACTCGACGAGCCGAGTCACCGAGACGGGGACTCGCCGCTGGCCGAGAGGAGCCGCGCCTCAGCCATGCTCCTGGCCGAGACGCTGGCGACACCCGACGAGCCACTGGCAGAGACACTGGCGCGCCGCTGCGTGCGTCGTGATTCGATGACGAACTCATCGGATCTTCGTCGTTCATCGTTCGTGCGAACCTCGTACGATGAGATAACGATGAATGATTATTTTAATGATTATTAAATTATTTTATTAAAAGATATCATTAAAATATTATTATTTAATGGAAATAAAATCTTTTTGGAAGATTTGTCTAGATTTTAGGAATATTTTTATTATTTTCTATATCTATGGAAATAAATAATAGTATTTTATTCCTAGATGATATAGATGAGAATAATTTAATAGTTTCCTAATATTTATCTTGACTTTAGGAATATTTTTATTATTTTCTATATCTATGGAAATAAATAATATTATTTTGATTCCTAGATGATATAGATGAGAATAATTTATAGTTTCCTAATATTTATATATCTAAGATCCTAAAAAGGATATATGTATGAATACATTAAATAATAAAATATTTCTCCTAATCTTGAACAATGGAATTAATTTGAATTTAATTTTTCATGTCTTATTAAAAATTAAATAATTTATTTTAGACATATCTTATAGTAGACATGAATAAGAATTATATTCTAGAACAATAATTTCCTAAAGGAAGATACCAATTAATAAAAGATTTAATTATCCAGCAAATTAAATACCAACAGAATTTAATCAAGCCTTTCTTTGCCCTAAGGCTAAGGATAATTAAAGAAAAACCATAACCCAAATATCTAAGCTATAATTACGAACTCAACGTTTGTATATGGTCTCCACCAATTGGTCTGCAATTTATGAAGCCTTTTTCTAATATTATCGCCACCTGCACTGTGGGGACAATAATCCTAAGAAATATTATCGCCACCTGCTCGAATTTGGTATGAACTCGAATTTGGTTTCCAATATTATCGCCACCTGCTATGTGGGGATAATAATCCTAAGAAACTACGAGATTCAGAAGTTCACACATGATTTATGAGATAGCTTGATCTTGTTAGCATCACATAAGTATTGTTATGGGAGTGTGTTGTAGAAATGAGATTCTGTAATGCTAAATTCGGTGGTCTTGCTTAGGCAACATTGGGCGGCCATGCCACTCTGTGGTCTCTGGACTATTCGTCGGTGTTGTGACCAGTAATATTGTAAGATTTTAATGCGTATTGACTTCCTCTGGAGGGTACAAAATTTTAATTTTACAGTTGTAAGATTTTGAAAAGTTTTATGGTTAATCTAATCAAATTTCTTACATAAGTTTATGAGAAATAGTAAATTACTCTGTTTTGCAGTGCAATTCAAATCGTCACAATGTCGTTCAACCCTCTTTCTGCAATTCTCAAAGAAAACAAACTCGAGGGCCAAAATTACATAGAATGGAAACAAAATTTGGACATCGTTCTTACAGCTGAAGAATACAACTTTTTGCTCACAACCCCGCGACCTCCAATACCGGCGGCTAACGCTGCGGTAGGACTCAGAGATGCACATAGAAAGTGGCATAAGGCGAATGAGATGGCTAAGTGCTACATGTTGGCATCTATGTTTTCAGTACTCAAGCATCAGTTTGCTGCCATGGAAACTGCCACTGAAATTATGCAGAATCTCAAGAATCTTTTTGGTACTCAGAATCGAACGGCTAAGTCTCAAGCCTTTCGGAGTATCATGTCGAAGACAATGCAGGAAGGCTCGTCTGTGAGGGACTATGTCTTCGAGATGATGGGCCACCTCAACCAGATTGAGGTGTTGGGAGGGACGATCGATCCCGAGTCCCAGGTAACAATCATCCTTCAAAGTCTTCCCCCTAGCTTCCAGCAGTTCAAGCTCAACTTTGAGATGAACAAAAGGAATTACACCTTGGCAGAACTATTGACTGAACTTCATGAAGGGGTTGGCATCGGAAGCGTGCAACATTTAATGATCACATAAATTTGATCTATTTAGTAGTTTATTTAGACAAATTCTATTCGCGTAATTATCACATGTATCACATGTAATTAGCTTATAAAATCTCTAAAACATGCTTACTACAGAATTAGCCAATTTACCTCGTTGATTCAATCAAGAATCGATGATGGCTTGCTCCGTCTCCACGTGAAGATCTTCAATACTCAACCTTGCATCTTCTGAATAATGTCCCGGACTATACGCTGATATTTGTGTGGGCAAATCTCACCAACGTACTAGGACTTGAATAACGAAGACAGAACTCAGCTCACGGAGGAGGCAAAATTTCGAGCTCTCTCTTTCTTAGAGGGGGACGAAAATTTGATAGAGTAATAATGTGTATTTTCTGTCCCCTTTATTCTCCTATTTATATTAAGTCACATATTGGGCCCAACCAGGGATCTAAGGAAGAATTTGGAACAAGCCTCACCCAATTAGCTTTTTACCAATTAAATTGAACCCACAATTTAATATAAGCTTATATTGGAATATTACAAGCAGCCACTACAGAAGTAATATTGCACTGCATTCCAAATCCGAAATTACAAGTATTCCGGGTTTCCTTTAATTGCATTTAATTTATTTCCCGCGCTTAAGATAGAAACAACCATTAATTAATTATTTTCTGCTATGGACTTAATTAATTAACATATTTTAATCTCCAAGAGTAGACTTTGCAAGAAACTCTTATTTATTATTCATGGAGTAATTAAACTCCAACTAGCTAGGTTCCGAATAATAAAACCTTGTTTCGAGCTCCTCTTGTGGATGTAATCAAACGAGACTCCCCTCGCGCACGATTCAACGTATTAGCAATCCTAGCACCGCTAGATAATGATCGCCACTACCCAATATACCTGGATCGTTGGGTGACGAAAAACCCGCACCTTTGGTAAGTCAAAGTAGTAGATGCTCAATATCGTATGCTCAATGCTACCGTACATTGATTAAGAAATTAATTATCAAGACCTCGTCTTTCAGTAGATAGCATAAAGACTCATCTTGCTGTTAGATCTATTCAGTGCTATGCCATACCAACGTCATCTTATTTCAATAAGGCTTAGAAATAATCGGACTGACATTGCAACCTTTCACGATAGGTAGTCTAGGCCTATCTAGGTTGTGAAATTCTTATTTTTCTTTGTTTAGAACTGACCGTGTTACCTTAAATTGGACGATGCCCACAACCGGTCTACTAAAACAAAGACTTAGACTTAGTTACGTTTGCTTATACATTTAAATATGTAATAAACAACCTTTAAATGTAAAACATAACAACATTATGACAAAAAAAATCTGTTGCATTTATTGGAAAATAAGAATTTCTAGTATACAAAACCCTAACAATCTCCCACTTATACTCAAAACAGCTTTCGAGTATACAAAATGTTTGTGCACACGTCTAAAATTTCTCCCACTTATACTGAAAGCGAGTTGAGGTCTTGAATGAGTCGAACGCCCATCCCTTCAACGTGGCACTCGAACGATTTCACCGCTTAAGCCTTTGTAAAAGGATCTGCCAGGTTGTTCTCTGACGCAATCTTGACCACTTGTATGTCTCCTCTCTGCACTATATCCCTGATGATATGATACTTCCGCTCTATGTGTTTGCTCGCTTTGTGAGCTCTTGGTTCTTTCGAGGTTGCCACAACACCAGAATTGTCACAATAAATGGTGATGCTCTTAGGCAGATTCGAAACCACACCTAAATCCATAAGGAAGTTCTTGAACCATACAGCCTCTTTTGCAGCCTCCGAAGCGGCCACATACTCGGCTTCCATGGTCGAGTCCGCGATGCATTTCTGCTTCACACTCTTCCAAATTACGGCTCCACCTCCTAAGGTGAACACATATCCTGAAGTAGATTTTCTCCAGTCCTGATCAGCTTGAAAGTCTGAGTCAGTATATCCCAAAGGACAGAGCTCGACTGCATTGTAAACTAGAGCATAGTTCTTAGTACGTTTAAGGTACTTGAGTATGTTCTTTACGGCAGTCCAATGTTCTTGGCCCGGATTCGACTGATATCTTGCCACCATGCCAACAACAAAGCAAATATCAGGTATAGTACAAAGCATAGCATACATGAGACTTCCAACTGGCGAAGCGTATGGAATCCTTCTCATTGCTTGTATCTCAGACGACATTTTAGGGCACATCTCTTGGGATAAATGGATGCCGTGTCTAAAAGGTAAGAAACCTTTCTTGGCGTCCTGCATGCTAAAACGACTAAGTACTGTGTTGATGTAAGGTTATTGAGATAAGCACAACATCTTCTTTTCTCGATTCCGAAGAACCTTGATCGCGTCTCCCTATCCTTCATCTCGAACTGGTTCGACAACCATGTTCGTACTGATGACAACATCTTTTTATTGTTTCCAATTAGAAGAATGTCATCTACATATAAAACTAAGAACACCACATTCCCCTTATCAATTTTCTTATACACGCAGCTTTCACTTGGGCACTTTTCGAATCCAAACTTGCGAACAGTTTGATCGAAACATTGGTTCCACGATCTAGATGCTTGCTTGAGGCCATAAATGGCCTTCTTAAGCTTCTAAACCATGCGTTCTTTGCCCTTTATGGCATATCCTTCGGGTTGTTCCATGTAGATGGTCTCCTCAAGACCGCCGTTTAGAAACGGACAAATCGTAGACGTCTTTGTATATCATAGATTGTAGTTCCGAATCCATTGCTTTCACCCATTCGTAATGATCGACATCTGCCTGCGCCTCCGCAAAGTTCCAGGGATCTAATACATTGCTGTCCGAGGAGTGATCCATAGATTCTCCCAAACCAATGTATCTGTCGGGCTCATGCGAGACCCTCCCACTGCGGTGCGGCACTACAATATTTTGAGCAGAAGTTGAAGTTTCGGGAATTGTTTGTACACTTGGTACTTGTTCTTGGTTAATGGGACTTGTGACAGAAGTTAGCTCATCAAGAGCCACTTCACTGCTAGGTTTATGATTCATTACATAGTCTTCCTCTAAGAATGTCGCGTGAGTACTCACAATGACTTTCTTGTCTCGGAGACAAAAGAATTCATAACCTTTCGTCCCTTTGGGGTATCCTATAAACAAACATACCTCCGTCCTTGATCCTAGCTTAGTTGGATCCTTTTCCAATACATGAGCCGGGCAACCCCAAATCTTGAGATGTGCTAGATTGGGCTTGCACCCAGTCCACAACTCATAAGGAGTAGTAGGTACGGATTTTGATGGTAAATTGTCTAAAATATGGCTTGCAGAAAGCAAGGCATGTCCCCAAAATGAAATAGGCAGACGTGCATAACTCATCATCGATCGAACCATATTTAACAAGGTCCTGTTCCTTTTTTCAGCCACGCCGTTCTGCTGGGGCATGCCAGGCGCAGTCAGTTGGGATTCAATACCCGACTCCGATAAGTAGTCCAAAAATTCGGCACTGAGGTATTCGCCTCCACGATCAGATCGTAGGCTTTTGATATTCTTTCCATAATACTTCTCCACAAGACTCTTAAAGTTTTTAAACTTGTCAAAAGACTCTGACTTGTGACGCATCAAATAGACATATCCAATTTTTGAGAAGTCATCAATAAATGTGATGAAGTATCGAAAACCACCTCTTGCCTCCGTAGACATTGGTCCACATACATCGGAATGAACGAGCTCAAGTACTTCCTTGGCCCTATTGCCCTTAGCCTTAAAAGGCCTCTTGGTCATCTTGCCTTCTAAGCATGACTCACACTTATGAAAAAGTTCCTCCTCTAGACCTTTAATAAGATCTTGTTGAACAAGAGAATGTATCCTCATTTCATTTGCATGACCAAGTCTAAGGTGCCATAAGTACGTTTCGTTCATTGAACTTGAAGGTTCCTTTCGTTTCTTTGAAATTTTTGATGTTGTATTGAGTTCTGATTTGCGATTATTAAATTGTGTAGAAGTGATTGTGTACAGATTATTTTCAATGATACCACGACAGATATAAGAACCATCTTTCTTAATAATGCAGTTGTCATTAAAAGAAATCGAATATCCATCAAAAACCAATTTAGAAACTGAAATTAAATTTCTTCTAAAAGAAGGTATCAACAAAACATTCTTTATAATCAAAATCTATCACTACTAAAACGCAAATAAATGTCTCCCACTGCAACGACCGCCACTTTGGTAGCGTCGCCCAGCTGGACTTCGATCTCACAATCATGTAACCGTCTTGTCACCTGCATTAAGTCAGGATCAAAACAAATATGATCAGTAGCTCCTGTGTCAATAACCCAAGTGCAAGTAGATGTCAAAGTCAAACATGACTCAACTACTAAAGCTTGGTGCATACCTGTAGCCTTGCCCCTTTTAGGACAGTCTGGCTTCCAATGCCCCTTTTCTCCGCACTTGAAACACTTCCCCGAGGGCTTCTTATTTGCCCTTTTCTTCTTCATTCCCTTAGCCACTTTGCCCGATTCTGAGTTCGGTGCCTTCCTTTTTCCTTTGTTAGGCTTGAAGCCAGAGGAACGAGGTGCCGAAGTCATCATGGCAGCCTTAGCCTGGACCATAAGGTCCTCTGCTGACTGAAATTCAGTCAATAGTTCTGCCAAGGTGTAATTCCTTTTGTTCATCTCAAAGTTGAGCTTGAACTGCTGGAAGCTAGGGGGAAGACTTTGAAGGATGATTGTTACCTGTGACTCGGGATCGATCGTCCCTCCCAACACCTCAATCTGGTTGAGGTGGCCCATCATCTCGAGGACATGGTCCCTCACAGACGAGCCTTCCTTCATTGTCTTCGACATGATACTCCGAAAGGCTTGAGACTTAGCCGTTCGATTCTGAGTACCAAAAAGATTCTTGAGATTCTGCATAATTTCAGTGGCAGTTTCCATGGCAGAATGCTGATGCTTGAGTACTGAAGACATAGATGCCAACATGTAGCACTTAGCCATCTCATTCGCCTTATGCCACTTTCTATGTGCATCTCTGAGTCCTACCGCAGCGTTAGCCGCCGGTACTGGAGGTCGCGGGGTTGTGAGCACAAAGTTGTATTCTTCAGCTGTAAGAACGATGTCCAAATTTTGTTTCCATTCTATGTAATTTTGGCCCTCGAGTTTGTTTTCTTTGAGAATTGCAGAAGGAGGATTGAACGACATTGTGACGATTTGAATTGCACTGCAAAACAGAGTATTTTACTATTTGTCATAAACTTATGTAAGAAATTTGATTAGATTAACCATAAAACTTTTCAAAATCTTACAACTGTATAATTAAAATTTTGTACCCTCCAGAGGAAGTCAATACGCATTAAAATCTTAAAATATTACTGGTCACAACACCGACGAATAGTCCAGAGACCACAAAGTGGCATGGCCGCCTAATGTTGCCTAAGCAAGACCACTGAATTTAGCATTACAGAATCTCATTTCTACAACACACTCCCATAACAATGCTTATGTGCTGCTAACAAGATGAAGCTATCTCATAAATCCTGTGTGAACTTCTGAATTTCGTAGTTTCTTAAGATTATTGTCCCCACAGAGCAAGTGGCGATAATATTGGAAACCACATTCTAGTTCATACTATTTATATTTGAGAAGTCCGCCCTCATGAACTTGCTATTTTCTTAGGATTATCGTCCCCACAGAGCAGGTGGCGATAATATTAGAAAAAGACTTCATAAATTGCAGACCAATTGATGGAGACCATATACAAACGTTGAGTTCGTAATTATAGCTTAGATATTTGGATTATGGTTTTTCTTTAATTATCCTAAGCCTTTAGGTAGATAAAAGCTTAATTAAATTCTGTTGGTATTTAATCTACTGGATAATTAAATCTTTAGTTTTATGTTGTTATCTTCCTTTAGGAAACTATTATTCTAAAATTTAATTCTTATTCATGTCTACTATAAGGTATATCTAAAATAAACAAATTATTTAATCCTTAATAAGACATGAAAAATAAATTCAAATTATTTCCTTGTTCAAGATTAGGAAGAGATATTTTATTATTTAATGTATTCATACATATCTATCCTTTTTAGGATCTTAGATATATAAATATTAGAAAACTATAAACTATTCTCATCTATATCATCTAGGAATCAAAATAATATTATTTATTTTCATAGATATAGAAAATAATAAAATTATTCCTAAAGTCTAGATAAATATTAGGAAACTATTAAATTATTCTCATCTATATAATCTAGGAATAAAATAATATTATTTATTTCCATAGATATAGAAAATAATAAAAATATTACTAAAATCTAGACAAATCTTCCAAAAAGATTTTATTTCCGTTAAATAATAATATTTTAATGATATCTTTTAATAAAATATTTAAATAATCATTAAAATAATCCTTCATCGTTATCTCATCGTACGAGGTTCGCACGAATGATGAACGATGAAGATCCGACGAGTTCGTCGTCGAATCACGACGCACGCAGCGTCTCGGCCACCGGCGCGCAGGTGGCGCGCCAGTGTCTCGGCCTGTGGCTCGTCGGGTGTCGCCAGCGTCTCGGCCAGGAGCGTGCGTTGAGGCGCGGCTCCTCTCGGCCAGCGGCGAGTCCCCGTCTCAGCGTCTCGGCTCGTCGGGTGCCGACACTTCTCGGCCAGGCGCGCGCCTTTCGGCCAGCATCTCGATCTCCGTCTCGGATGTGTCAACCGTCGGGTGCTGACGCGTCTCGGCCAGCGTTCCGTCGGGCGGCTCGAGCTCTCGGCCTGCAGGGCGCATGGTGGCGTGCTTGCTCTCGGCCAGCTTGGACCCCTGTCTCGGCCTATCCGATTGTCTGGGTGGCGAGCGCTCCCGGCCAGCAGCTCACGCGACAGCGCGGCTGCTCTCGGCCAGCGCCGCCATCCCTCTCGACCCTTCTGCCTAGGGTGTCACGACCGCACTTCCTAAGGATAGGAAGCACGGGGAATCGTGACTCGTGGGGGATTTAAGAAGCGGGAAAGATGGGGGAACAATCAAAAGGAGTACGACATATCGATCAAAAGATGAAATTCCATTATCAAATCAAAGTTTCAAATCACGAAGTAACATAGTGTGAATGACATAGTTCTGCAGAATACAGAAAACATCAGAATTTTAAAACTTGACATAGCGGAAGCATTTGAGAGTTAGCTACTACTATGTATGAAGACACAATAGTAACCGGATCATTTATTGAATACTGTCTCTGTCCAATGCTCAACATCCTCCGTCCCCCGTCCACGCTCAACCTGCACATAGGGAAAACATATGCAGGGGCTGAGTACTTGATGCACTCAGTGAACTCATGCCCGAAATACATTTATCATTTAAGACATGTCAAGCCATCATCGAGTGAATCTCGGGTTTTACTTTAAAAAAGCCGAGAAACACTAAATCATTTCTTTAATAAAAATAGTGCCTGCAGGCAATCATCATCCCCCATCATGTACCATATCTGAGCTATCATGTGAAACGAGAATGTGGCCACAATCTCGATCACTGGACCGGCCGACCTAGGGGACGGCTAACGATCCCTATCAGTGCACTAGTCCGAGTAGGGACTCACTCCCTAGTCAGACCCGAATTCGTTAACTACCAAAGTCTAGTAGGATATTATCCCAGTAGACAATCAGATAGGCAATTCAAAACATAAAATACGGCATGACATACTATTTTAAACCACCCTTATTTCACCATAACATATCATTTCAAATAAAAGAGTTTAAGTAATAAAGCCCACCTCAGTAAGCAGAGGACCTTGTGGTCCAGGCTACGGGTGCCATGATGACTTCGGCACCTCGTTCCTCTGGCTTCAAGCCTAGCAAAGGAAAAAGGAAGGCACCGCACTCAGAATCGGGCAAAGTGGCTAAGGGAGAGAAGAAGAAAATGGCAAATAAGAAGCCCTCGGGGAAGTGTTTCAAGTGCGGAGAAAAGGGGAATTGGAAGCCAGACTGTCCTAAAATGGGCAAGGCTACAGGTATGCACCAAGCTTTAGTAGTTGAGTCATGTTTGACTTTGACATCTACTTGCACTTGGGTTATTGACACAAGAGCCACTGATCATATTTGTTTTGATCCTGACTTAATGCAGGTGACAAGACGGCTACATGATCGTGAGATCGAAGTCCAGCTGGGCGAAGCTACCAAAGTGGCGGCCGTTGCAGTGGGAGACATTTATTTGCGTTTTAGTAGTGATAGATTTTTGATTTTGAAGAATGTTTTGTTGATACCTTCTTTTAGAAGAAATCTAATTTCAGTTTCTAAATTGATTTTTGATGGATATTCGATTTCTTTTAATGACAACTGCATTATTAAGAAAGATGGTTCTTATATCTGTCGTGGTATCATGGAAAACAATCTGTACACAATCACTTCTACACAATTTAATAATCGCAAATCAGAACTCAATACAACATCGAAAAATTCAAAGAAACGAAATGAACCTTCAAGTTCAATGAACGAAACGTACTTATGGCATCTTAGACTTGGTCATGCAAATGAAAGGAGGATCCATTCTCTTGTTCAACAAGATCTAATTAAAGGTCTAGAGAAGGAACCTTATCATAAGTGTGAGTCATGCTTAGAAGGCAAGATGACCAAGAGGCCTTTTAAGGCTAAGGGCAATAGGGCCAAGGAAGTGCTTGAGCTCGTTCATTCCGATGTATGTGGACCAATGTATACGAAGGCAAGAGGTGGTTTTCGATACTTCATCACATTTATTGATGACTTCTCGAAAGTTGTATATGTCTAGTTGATGCGTCACAAGTCAGAGTCTTTTGACAAGTTTAAAGACTTTAAGACTCTTGTAGAGAAGTATCATGGAAAGAATATCAAAAGCCTACGATCTGATCGTGGAGGCGAATACCTTAGTGCTGAATTTTTGGACTACATATCGGAGTCGGGTATTGAATCCCAACTGACTGCACTGGGCACGCCCCAGCAGAACGGCGTGGCTGAAAGAAGGAACAGGACCTTGTTAAATATGGTTCGATCGATGATGAGTTATGCACGTCTGCCTATTTCATTTTGGGGACATGCCTTGCTTTCTGCAAGCCATATTTTAGACAATTTACCATCAAAATCCGTACCTACTACTCCTTATGAGTTGTGGACTGGGCGCAAGCCCAATCTAGCACATCTCAAGATTTGGGGTTGCCCGGCTCATGTATTGGAAAAGGATCCAACTAAGCTAGGATCAAGGACGGAGGTATGTTTGTTTATAGGATAACCCAAAGGGACGAAAGGTTATGAATTCTTTAGTCTCCGAGACAAGAAAGTAATTGTGAGTACTCACGTGATATTCTTAGAGGAAGACTATGTAATGAATCATAAACCCAACAGTGAAGTGGCTCTTGATGAGCTAACTTATGTCACAAGTTACATTAACCAAGAACAAGTACCAAGTGTACAAACAATTCCCGAAACTTCAACTTCTACTCAAAATATTGTAGTACCGCGCCGCAGTGGGAGGGTCTCGCATGAGCCCGACAAATATATTGGTTTGGGAGAATCTATGGATCACTCCTCGGACAACAATGTATTAGATCCCTAGAACTTTACGGAGGCGCAGACAGATGTCGATCATTGCGAATGGGTGAAAGCAATGGATTCGGAACTACAACCTATGATAGACAAAGACGTCTACAATTTGTCCGTCCTACCCGAAGGCTGTACTGCCATTGGGAGCAAGTGGATATATAAGCGTAAACGTGGACCCGATGGACGAGTTAAAGCCTTTAAGGCAAGACTAGTGGCCAAGGGGTATACCCAAAAGGAAGGCATCGATTATGACGAGACCTTCTCCCCAGTGGCCATGCTCAAATCGATCCGGATACTATTGTCTATTGCAGCTTATAAGGATTGAGATGTATGGCAGATGGACGTTAAGACTGCGTTTCTAAACGGCGGTCTTGAGGAGACCATCTACATGGAACAACCCAAAGGATATGCCATAAAGGGCAAAGAACACATGGTTTGGAAGCTTAAGAAGGCCATTTATGGCCTCAAGCAAGCATCTGGATCGTGGAACCAATGTTTCGATCAAACTGTTCGCTAGTTTGGATTCGAAAAGTGCCCAAGTGAAAGCTGCGTGTATAAGAAAGTTGATAAGGGGAATGCGGTGTTCTTAGTTTTATATGTAGATGACATTCTTCTAATTGGAAACAATAAAAAGATGTTATCATCAGTACGAAAATGGTTGTCGAACCAGTTCGAGATGAAGGATATGGGAGACGCGGGACACATCCTCGGGATCAAGGTTCTTCAGAATCGAGAAAAGAAGATGTTGTGCTTATCTCAAGAACCTTACATCAACACAGTACTTAGTCGTTTTAGCATGCAGGACGCCAAGAAAGGTTTCTTACCTTTTAGACACGACATCCATTTATCTCAAGAGATGTGCCTTAAAACTCCGTCTGAGATACAAGCAATGAGAAGAATTCCATACGCTTCGGCAGTTGGAAGTCTCATGTATGCTATGCTTTGTACTAGACCTGATATTTGCTTTGCTGTTGGCATGGTGACAAGATATCAGTCGAATCTGGGCCAAGGACATTGGACTGCCGTAAAGAACATACTCAAGTACCTTAAACGGACTAAGGACTATGCTCTAGTTTACAATGCAGTGGAGCTCTGTCCTTTGGGATATACTGACTCAGACTTTCAAGCTGATCAGGACTCGAGAAAATCTACTTCAGGATATGTGTTCACCTTAGAAGAGTGTGAAGCAGAAATGCATCGCGGACTCGACCATGGAAGCCGAGTATGTGGCCGCTTTGGAGGCTGCAAAAGAGGCTGTATGGTTCAAGAACTTCCTTATTATCACGACCGCCCAAACTAGGGGCACTACAAACGAGACGATCGTGACCACGGGATAACATTAAAGACAACATTTAAGGATAACATTTTATATGAAAACTTAATTAGCTTAAAGGAATAATATTTTAGTTCATTAAAAGTTTAGACAACAAATTTTTAGTTTAAAGAAACTTAATGTTATAAATTTATTATTAATTAGCAACAACTTATGGCAAAGGATTTTTTAAAAGAAGCAACGGAGAAAATAAATATTAAAATCCAATTAACATCCAAAAGAAAACATTTGGTTTAGTTCACGAAAAACCATTTCAGAGTAACAGGGTAAACATAAGATTGACGCCTAACACAATCAAACATGCTCAAACACAATACGAAACAGAATAAAGTCTTGAGGCATAGTTCAAAAATATTGCAGCGAAAATAAGGTTTAAAGAGAGTCAAGGATGTATGAAGACACAACGCATCCAAAGTTCCTAGGCCAACTCAACATATACCGCAACATCCAGCTCAACCTGCACATAGGGAAAAACATATGCAGGGCTGAGTACTTATTGTACTCAATGGGCTCATGCCGAAAACATTTATACAGTTATGTCATCCATACCAGTGATCTCGAGTTTTATACATAGTAAAGAAATATCATCGAGAACTCAAAAACGTTTCATAGACTGGCTAGTAAAATAATCTCCCCATTTTCTCAACAATCCATCAATCACAATCATCAATCCACAGTGCGACACAACTATTCGCCACGAGACCGGCCGACTAGCAAGGACTGCTCCCGATCTCACCAGTGTACACAGCCTGATAGGGTTTGCGGCCCTACTCAGACCCGAATTCGTTTCACAACACAGCCATATAGCCTAACGGAGTAAAATCAGATGAACTAGGCATCAGGCACACAATCTCAATCAAGACAATCCATGGCATGACATAACAAGTTAAACCACCATTATAACACCACATCATATTTTTGGAAAATAAAAAGATTTGTAAAGAAAGCCCACCTCGTTGGTTTAATCAATTCAATATCCACTTAAGGCAACCCTCGTTCCTTGTGCTCACGTACACACAATAACCCTTGCCAATCATCACAACACAAATCAGCCTTCCATAAATTCACATTACCATGCATGTCTTATCGTTCCTTTTATCATTCCGTTAATTTACCCATCCCAACATTCATCAACCTAAGGAACAACATGCCATAATATTTCTCAACGTGTCACACAAAATCACGTCACAGGATACCTTCCCAAATCATACATGCATCATATAATTCATTAAAACTTGGCAACAAGTGATATTTCCACATAACAACAAATCTGGCAGAACTGCGCGGTTTGTTTGTAAAAATCACCAAAAATCCATCCGACCTCATATGAAGCTAAAATTTACAACACAGTAGACACATTCAAGTTCATCCGGTTAAAATTTCTCACTCAAATCATGTCGATTGGTCAGTCAAAACATTAATGCAACTCTCTAGTCGGAATATAAAAATTCTGGCAGCACTGCGCAGTTCATTTGAAAAATTCACCAAAAATTCATCCGATGCCCAATGAGGCTGAAATTTTCACAAAACACAGAAGACACTTCAAATTTCATTCAGTTCAAATTTCACATCAAAATGAGGCCATTTTATTGGTCAAATAGAAAACGAAACTTTCTAGGCGAAAATACAAGTTTTTGGCAGAATTGCGCAGTCGACTTCAAAAATTTATTAAATATTCATCTTTTGTCAAAAGGGGCTGAAATTTACACACCACACAGAAAACACCTTGAAGTTTACTCAGTTAAAAATTCGAACCAAAATAAGATTCTTTGCTCAGTCAAACACACGTCAGAAATCACTGTCTGAACACCACAGTTTTCAGGTCTCAAAATTTCGAAAATAGGGTTTCTTCCTCATTCAACCAAACACAATTTTTCATGCTTCCCACACACAAACATGTTTCAAAAGGTTCTCACAGTCATGTTCTCATATAACCACACATCATTCACCAATGAATCATTCAAACTTTACACATATTCATTCACAATCGCATATTCACAGTTTTTCTCATACAAACACAAATTCCCACCGATTAATTTTGCGATCTGTGATTCCTACACTCACTATATGCATGAATGAATCAAGAACAAGGTTTCAATGGAGAAGATGAGGAAAAGATTTTGTAACGCCCCGTTTTTCTAAACCTAATTTGTGAACCCTAATTTACTGGTTTTTAATGCTATTATTTTCGCGAAGCCGTGAATTAATTGTCGGCAAATTAATTGTTGTTGGACTAGAGATTTGTGAAATAAAACATTAAGCGTATATAAATAATTCCTTTCCGTGAGGTATATATTTATTGGACTCAATTCCGTGTTGGATCCGATAAATTAAATAAATAATATAAAGGTCCAGTCCGTGATAAATAAATTATGGACTGCACAATTTAAAATAAAATACAATGGGCTGTGATTTAAACTAAACTAATTAAAATAAAATATCTTTAATTCAAATATTAATTAAAGATCCTGCAGATATCTTCCTCCTCCGTGAAAAGATACTCCTCCTCCGTAATCTGCAAATAAATACCAGATAAATGCAAATTAATTCAAAAATAAGAAAAAAAAAGGAAAATTCGAATTCATTCCCTCAACACGTTGAAACCGTTCCTCTCTCTCCCACAAATCTCTCCCATATCCCCAACCCCCTCTCCACTACATTAAATCCTATATCAGTTATTCTTTTCTCCACCTATCGTACCTGCAAGCAAGAAAGCAAGAACCATTCTTCAACTTCTATTCAAGGTAATCAATTTCATCAATACGTTTTGTGGACTTCTCAATGTTGTTCGAAATCAACATCTGTAATCTCTATTGACAGAAACCACATCCGGAGGAACCTCTTTGTTCACCCAACACTATTATCATCCCAATTCAACTTCAGGCAGAAGGTAAAAATTCCTTTTAAATTTGAACTCTATACACATCAAACACACGCTTACTTTCTGCATTCACCCATGACTGCCATCTTAAACTCTCGCAAATTATACGAACAAACTCCCATCAACAATTGAACACCCTCATTGTGTAATTCAAAATTAAGAACGAAAAGAAACGTTTTTGATCGAGAATTTACCTTTCGGAGTTAATCGGGGCTGCGTGGGATCTGTTCGGAGTAAGTAGGGACTGCCCCGATTGAATAACGGCGACGGTGGTTGGCGGCACGGGCGAACGGCGCTGCGTCTCCTGCTGCGGCTTGACCCCGCGACGGCGGCCTCCGGCGAGGAGCACAGCAGCAGCTACGACGGCGGCGACAGCAGCTCCCCGACGACGGCAGCGACTGTGCAGACAGATCTGGAATTCGCGATCGGCGACAACAGTGGCGTCGCATCTCCCGGCAGCGTCTGACGGTGAAGGCGACTGCGCAGCAGCGGCGGCGTCGCGATTTTCCGACAGCAGCAGCCGCCCCGTAATTCCGACGGGGAGTCGGAGGAAATGTCGAGCTTCAGCAAGTTTTTCGTCGAGGAAGAAGAAGAGAGGTAGAGAGAGAGAGATGGTGTTAGACGTGGGATGGGGGGGTTTTTCCCCTTTGGGCTTTTTGGTTTTAAAAAAAATTGGAGTTGGGCCTTGGTTTAAAAATAGAGTTGGGCCCTTTTAACTTGGTTAAGGGAAAAAAATAAGGATGGGAGTATTTTAGTTGGGCCAATAATTAAATAAATCTTTGAATTGATAATTAAATTAAATGTGGGGAATTATTTAATTAATTTCGGAATACTTCAACGAATGAATAATTATGTCCTAAGCCCGAAATAAATATAGTACAAGGGAAAATGGTTGCGATAATTTAATTACACATTTTTATTATTTTGGGGATTTTATTTCGATATCATTAAGAAAATACGAGGAGCCAACGGTGGAAATTAGGGGGCGTAAGCGGCCGCCGAATAATCGAGACAAAACGAGATAAATAACTTCGCTTAGGATGCATGCATCTTTTTTTTTTTTTTTAATTTGAAAGTGTGTTGATTTATCTATTATATAAATTGTTAAAGGTGAATCATCGCAAGGGAATCGTGATCGCAAGGGAAAGAACGTAATTTCAAATTAAGCACTCGAGGTGGGCTTTCTTTTAAATAAGGACAATGTCCTAAATATTTTATCGATGGAAATGAAACTGTGTTTATCATGCCGTGATTTGATTTTTACGTGCCTATCTGATATGGCTATGTGCCATTGTTATATAAATCGAATTCGGGTCCTCGTAGGGCCGCAATACTTGGACTAGTGTACACCTATGGTAGATCGTGTGCTAGCGTACGGGCTGGCCGGTCTAGTGGCTTGGTTTGTGGCCACATTCCAAGTCATGTATTGACAGATATGGCTAACGTCTATGGGAAAATGACTGATCAGTCGACTTTTACTATGGGAAAATGATTTTAGTGCCTCGGGCCTTTCTAAAGCTAAACCCCGACGGTTACTTAAGTATGGCATGATAAATTGACAACTTTTATTGAAAATGTTTTCGGCGTGAGCCCATTGAGTATTCTTATAGTACTCAGCCCTGCATGTGTTTTCCCTATGTGCAGGTTGAGCGGCGACGAGGATGTGGTGGTGTTGAGCAAGTGAACCTAATATGTTATTGATGTCTTTGAACCTTGAGTGTCGTTGTGTCGTCACACATGACGTCACTCTTTCTCTTGGTCGTGTCCGCTGTGACGTGTCATTAAATTATGATTTATTTGGGCCGACAACTTTAATTGTTGGGGTATTGGATGTTCTGAATTTCTTGTTGGATAATATTAAACTCTTGCTTATTATTTGGATATTAATTGTTGGTCCATCTTGTGTTGAAACCCTAATTCTTTTCGTCTTTCTATTTAATTCTTTTAATCACGATCGCCCGTATTTATTAACCATATGGATCAAACGTAGAATCCATATGAAGCTTGAATTAAGCAATGATCGAATATATGTATAAGCATGAGACTATGAACTATGTCTGGAAAACATAGAGTGCCTAAGAAGTATGCTAGGCCGAACGTGCTCGAACATAGTTGTAAACTGGTAACTACAATATCACTTTCCTGAGTGATGGGACAAACGAAAACATGTACTTCGAACTAGACGGATTATTGTAATTGCCTATTGTCTTCCCTGGATGATAAGAACAAAACGAAAGGAAGTTTCTAACGAGATCAAGACAAGAAGAAATGTTAGGTGATGTATCCTTACAACGACAAGATTTTGTGCATGCAATCAAATAAAGTGAATGCAATCGTGCATAACATGTTAATGCGACGACGCGTTACAAATATGACTACACTTATGACACGTTAAGGCCGGGAGGGTTATTACCATGTTTTAGTGAGAATGACCGCTATGGCGTGCCAAAAATAATATGAAGGTGTGATCTTCAAGGACAGTTAATTGCTGTAACGACACCAAGAATCTTGACTTCGAATCTAGAGTTTTCGAGAACGCTTCTATTATCTTCGGGAAATGAAGGAGTGCTACCTTTGTAGCTAGAATGGATGAGTTTAATTGACAGTACTTACTTGGATTATCATAAATTTCTTTCTATGAAGCTCCTTGACAATGGTATTCTTTTCGTGCATTTAAAACCTTTGATTGACCTGCAATTTGCAAGTGATGCATCACTGTTTCCTTTTAATGAAAGTAGTGACTCATTCTTGTTCCTCTTGAGTCATTTTCGGAGCCATTCTAATCAAGGGCAATTTCAATAGTGCTCCTCATGTTGAAACTTGTTCTGATCCAAGTAAGACTGTTAAATAGATTTCTAAATTCTTGATACAAGACCCTCAAGAAAGACAATGGCTCGATCTCTACAAACACATATGAGGAATAAGTTGAAGAGACACATACAAAAAGATGATACACCAACAACACGCAGAGTTGAATATTTTTGCATCTATGCTTAGTTGTAGCAAGCGGCCGAAGAATCAAACGTTATGCCATACCTAGATATAAGGTCTTGAGAAATAGAAAGTTGAGAGAAGCCGTGTACACCAAATTATCATGTTTTGCGGCTCAGAATTTATGTAAGTGGTTGACCAAGGGATATATGGATAACAACAGAAAGTTGTGAGTCGGAGTATTCAAGATCGTCGCATAAGATCATCGTTGTACGATAGTATTGGAATGAAAATATGAGCACCCTGATAGATTATGATATACGAACAAAGGTCGTAGACGAGAGGAAATAGTTCTGGCAGTGGCGAAATTGAATCAACTAAAATGGGAAATAATCGAAAGGAGAAACGCGTGCAAGCATCATCACCATCACCTCCTCAACCTAAGCCGGAATGGCATATTGAATAGTTTTTGCTAAAGCAAAATCCTCCTGTCTTCGATGGAATGGGAGAACCGGCAAAGGCCGAGACATGGATACGCGCACTAGAGCGCATTTTCACAGTTCTGATGTGAAACGATGAGGAACGAATGACTTGTGTGACCTACCAACTAACTGGGTCAGCCGACTTCTGGTGGGATACCAAGATGAAGACTACGCCACGAGATCAAGTCGGTAGAATGACATGGGAGAACTTCAAGGAGGAGATATATAATAAGTACGTACCAAAGAGCTACCAAAAAGCAAAGGCGGCTGAGTTTTACAACTTAACCCAAGGGCGCATGTCGGTGACTGAATATGATCGCGCACTCTGCGATACGACTCGGTATGCACCTTAACAAGTTGACACCGACGAGAAGCTGGCCGATAAGTTCCGTGAGGGTCTAAGGCATGGGATAAAGATGGCATTAGCTAGTCGTGGGAGACTTACATTTGCAGAAGCGTTGGCCCTTGCACTAGATGTTGAGGCAGATATGCCCAATGAGAGAGTGACGGAGAACACTACATTGGCTTTACCTCCACCACATCATTCCCTGGAGAAGAGGTAGTGTGATGGGTATAGGACCCACAATGAGAACAAGAGGTACCAGCCCACCCAAAACCGACCACAGTATGGGGGCAGACAAATTTTCTCTAACCAAAAGGGTGACTTCCGATCCAGACCACCACAATGCAATGTGTGCTCCAGGTACCATTTTGGAGAGTGTAGAATGCAGAACACTACCAAGTGCTTTAACTGTGGGGTAAATGGCCACTTCTCTAGAGAGTGTCCGAGCAAGAATGCGCGGATGGGGTCAAGGCAGAACAATCAAGGATTCCGTCAGCAGTCGAGGGCACCACCGACTGAACTAAGGATTAATCGTGATCAATCTCCGCGACAACAACAACCTCACCGCCCAAGACTTCCCTCAAAGTCTAGAGCATATGCGCTGAGTTCTAGACAAACCAAGACTGAACAAGGGAGTCACGAAAGTGGAAATTCGGCAGAACTATGTGTGGATACATTAAGTTGCCTGCTATTAAATCTGAACATAAGATGATGGTGACCTCACCAGTGGAAAGGGTAATAGAGATTTTTTCAAACATGCTCGAATGTAGAAATTTTTTTTATAGGAGAACTTAAGCTAGTCGCGCACAACTTACAAGTCATGGCAATGGGGATGTCGATATAATCTTGGGAATGGATGGGTTAACTGCGAATTTTGCTACTATTCGTTGTAAGGAGAGACAAATATCATTACAAGTCCCTGGAAAGGAACCAATTGTGTATCATGAAATCACGATGAACCGGAAAATGTCTATCATCTCTGCACTCCAAGTCACTACGATGTTGAGAAAGTGGCGTCTTGCCTATCTGGTCTATCTACAAGGAGATGAGAAGGAAGAAAGGAAAGTGGAAGATGACGCTGTGGTACGAGAATTTCCAGACGTCTTTCCTGAAGCTTTACCTGGCCCACAGCCAGATCGACAATTGGAGTTCATAATCGACCTAGAGCCAGGGTCGGCACCGGTGTCTAAGGCCTCATATCGAATGGGGCCAAAAGAGTTGGAAGAACTCAAGATATAACTTCAAGAGCTTATGGACTTGGGTTTCATTATACCCAGTGTTTCACCGTGGGGCGCGCCTGTGCTTTTTGTGAAGAAGAATGATGGATCGATGAGAATGTGCATCGATTATAGAGAGTTGAACAAGATGACTCTCAAGAACAAATATCCACTGCCGAGGATAGATGACCTATTCGATCAACTTCGAGGAGCCGGTGTGTTCTCAAAGATGGACTTAAGGTCCGGATACCATCAATTGAGAATCCGAAGAGATGACATACCGAAGACTGCTTTTCGCACAAGGTATGGTCATTATGAGGTGGTTATGCCGTCTGGATTGACAAATGCACCTGCTGTATTCATGGGTTTGATGAATCGAGTATTCCATCCATATTTGGATAAATTCGTTTTGGTCTTCATAGATGATGTACTCGTCTACTCGAAGGATGAGAAGGACCACGAGGAACACCTGCGAATCACATTCGAGACGTTGAGGAGTGAGAAACTGTATGCCAAATGCACCAAGTGCGAATTTTGACTTAAGGAAGTGAACTTCCTTGGTCACATAGTGTTGGCAGAAGGAATACGAATGGATTCCGCCAAGGTTGAGGCAGTACAACAGTGGCGAGCACCTTCAACACCAAACGAGAATAGATGATTGGTTTGATCAGCTTCGAGGAGTTGGTGTCTTTGTGAAAATGGATTTGACATCTGAATACCATCAACTGGAGTCTGACAAGCTGTACCCAAGACGGCTTTCCGAACTAGATATGGTCATTATGAGTTTATAGTGATGCATTTCAGATTAACAAATGCCCCGGCTGTATTTATGGACCTTATGAATCGTGTGTTTCATCCATACTTGGACAAGTTCGTCTTACTCCTCATAAACGGTGTCCTTATCTACTCAAAGAACGAGGAGGAACATGAAGAACATTTGAGGACTACCTTGGAGATGTTAAGGGGCGAGAAACTCTACTCCAAGTTCAGTAAGTGTGAGTTTTGGCTCAAAGAAGTGAAATTCCTTGGGCACATAGTGAGCACAGATGGAATTCGAGTAGACCCCGCAAAGGTGGAAGCTGTACAGAAATGGAAAACACCAACCACACCTAACGAAATTCGGAGTTTCCTAGGACTGGCGGAATATTATCGGAGATTCATCGAGGAAGATAGCAAGGCCAATGACTCAACAACTCAAGAAGGGGGTAGAAGTCAATTGGACCCCAGAGTGTGAGGCAAGTTTTCGATTGTAAGGAAAAGCTAACTAGTGCACCGATTCTAGCTATGCTAGAACCTGGAGTGAACTACGTGGTATACTCTGACGCTTGAAAGGTGGGACTTGGATGTGTGTTGATGCAAAACAACAAAGTGATTGCTTACGCGTCACGACAATTGAGGCCACACGAGTTGAACTATCCAACCCACGACTTGGAGCTAGCAGCGGTAGTACACGCCTTAAAGATCTGGGGACATCATCTCTACGGAGTCCGATGTGAGATCTTCACGGATCACAAAAGCCTGAAGTACTTCTTCGAGCAGAAATATTTGAACATGCGGCAACGAAGATGGCTCGAGTTGGTGAAGGACTACGATTGTGGCATCAATTATCACCCTGGCAAAGCAAATGTAGTGGCAGATGCTTTGAGCCGGAAGGACCATTCCCAACTGGCTACTTTTATCACCAAAGACGAAGCCTGATTCGCGAATTTAGTAAGATGTGTTTGGAAGTGGTGAGAACACTTGAAACAGTAGAAGCGCGAATCGCCACTTTAGCTGTTGAACCTGATCAAAGGTCGAGAATCATTGAAGCACAACGGATGGATGCGAAATTGGAAGAAATTCGTGTTTGAGTGCGAACCGGCGAATCTGAGAATTTTAGCAAAGAAGATGACCATGCCCTTACTTCCGAAGGAAGACTGTGCATGCCGGATAACGAGGAACTCAAAAATGAGGTTATGAGTGAAGCACATGAGACTCCTTACACCGCCCACCCAGGAAGTACGAAAATGTATCAAGATCTGAAGAAGTCCTTTTGATGGAATGGTATGAAGAGGGACATAGCATCATTTGTCGAGAGATGCCTAGTCTGCCAGCAAGTGAAGATTCTACATCAACGACCGTATGGGAAGTTACAACCACTAGAGATTCCTGGGTGGAAAAGGGAGCACCGCTATTTGGGTAATTATAGATCGACTTACCAAGAGTGCGCATTTCATACCGATTCTTATAAGCTATGGATCCAACAAGCTAGTTCAAATTTACATAAGGGAGATAGTTCGATTACATGGAGTCCCAGTGACTATCACGCCCGATCATGACCCAAAATTTACCTCAAGATTTTGGGTAAGTCTACAGAAAGAGCTTTGAACCAAATTGAACTTCAGCACCGCGTTTCACCCGCAAACCGATGGACAGTCCAAAAGAACGATCCAAACTCTCGAGGTTATGTTGGGAGTCGAGGTACTCGACCGAGGAGGAAGTTGGGAGGCAGGACTACCACTGATTGAGTTTGCCTACAACAATAGTTTTCAGGCAGCGATAAATATGGCGTCGTATGCGGCACTATACGGAAGAAAGTGTAGATCGCCGCTCTACTGGGACGAAGTCGGCAAGAGAATAATACTTGGACACGATGCAGTTGAAGAAATGGTGGGAATCGTTGCAATTCGTGAAAGGATAAGAGAAGCTCAAGACAGACAGAAATCATACGCGAATGTCCGACGAACTGATTTACAATTCCAAGCTGGCGACAAAGTTTTCCTGAAAGTATCCCCGTCGAAAGGGATAACACGATTCGGCGTCAAGGGCGAACTGAAGCCGCGATTTATTGGGCCTTACGAAATTCTTGAAGGAGTGGGCCCCGTTGCATACTGATTGGCGCTGCCACCAAGCCTTGGAAATGTGCACAACGTTTTCCATGTGTCGCAGTTACGAAAATACGTGTTCGACCCTAAGCACGTGATCCATTACGAAGAAGTCGCCTTAAATCTAGACTTGAGCTACGAGGAGAGACCCCAATCAATTTTGGACCGAAAGATCCAGAATGTGAGAAATAAACCTGTTGCTTTTGTGAAGGTACTTTGAAAAAAAAATCATAGGCATGAAGAAGCCACGTGGGAGAATGAGTGTAAGATGATGGAATTGTACTCAGAACTCTTTACTTGAGAGTAACAAATTTCGGGACGAAATTTCTGTTAAGGTTGGTAGGATGTAACGCCCCGTTTTCTAAACCTAATTTGTGAACCCTAATTTACTGGTTTTTAATGCTATTATTTTCGCGAAGCCGTGAATTAATTGTCAGCAAATTAATTGTTGTTGGACTAGAGATTTGTGAAATAAAACATTAAGCGTATATAAATAATTCCTTTCCGTGAGGTATATATTTATTGGACTCAATTCCGTGTTGGATCCGATAAATTAAATAAATAATATAAAGGTCCAGTCCGTGATAAATAAATTATGGACTGCACAATTTAAAATAAAATACAATTGGCTGTGATTTAAACTAAACTAATTAAAATAAAATATCTTTAATTCAAATATTAATTAAAGATCCTGCAGATATCTTCCTCCTCCGTGAAAAGATACTCCTCCTCCGTAATCTGCAAATAAATACCAGATAAATGCAAATTAATTCAAAAATAAGAAAAAAAAAGGAAAATTCAAATTCATTCCCTCAACACGTTGAAACCGTTCCTCTCTCTCCCACAAATCTCTCCCATATCCCCAACCCCCTCTCCACTACATTAAATCCTATATCAGTTATTCTTTTCTCCACCTATCGTACCTGCAAGCAAGAAAGCAAGAACCATTCTTCAACTTCTATTCAAGGTAATCAATTTCATCAATTCGTTTTGTGGACTTCTCAATGTTGTTCGAAATCAACATCTGTAATCTCTGTTGACAGAAACCACATCCGGAGGAACCTCTTTGTTCACCCAACACTATTATCATCCCAATTCAACTTCAGGCAGAAGGTAAAAATTCCTTTTAAATTTGAACTCTATACACATCAAACACACGCTTACTTTCTGCATTCACCCATGACTGCCATCTTAAACTCTCGCAAATTATACGAACAAACTCCCATCAACAATTGAACACCCTCATTGTGTAATTCAAAATTAAGAACGAAAAGAAACGTTTTTGATCGAGAATTTACCTTTCGGAGTTAATCGGGGCTGCGTGGGATCTGTTCGGAGTAAGTAGGGACTGCCCGATTGAATAACGGCGACGGTGGTTGGCGGCACGGGCGAACGGCGCTGCGTCTCCTGCTGCGGCTTGACCCCGCGACGGCGGCCTCCGGCGAGGAGCACAGCAGCAGCTACGACGGCGGCGACAGCAGCTCCCCGACGACGGCAGCGACTGTGCAGACGGATCTGGAATTCGCGAACGGCGACAACAGTGGCGTCGCATCTCCCGGCAGCGTCTGACGGTGACGGCAACTGCGCAGCAGCGGCGGCGTCGCGATTTTCCGACAGCAGCAGCCGCCCCGTAATTCCGACGGGGAGTCGGAGGAAATGTCGAGCTTCAGCAAGTTTTTCGTCGAGGAAGAAGAAGAGAGGTAGAGAGAGAGAGAGAGATGGTGTTAGACGTGGGATGGGGGGGTTCTTTCCCCTTTGGGCTTTTTGGTTTTAAAAAAAATTGGAGTTGGGCCTTGGTTTAAAAATAGAGTTGGGCCCTTTTAACTTGGTTAAGGGAAAAAATAAGGATGGGAGTATTTTAGTTGGGCCAATAATTAAATAAATCTTTGAATTGATAATTAAATTAATTGTGGGGAATTATTTAATTAATTTCGGAATACTTCAACGAATGAATAATTATGTCCTAAGCCCGAAATAAATATAGTACAAGGGAAAATGGTTGCGATAATTTAACTACACATTTTTATTATTTTGGGGATTTTATTTCGATATCATTAAGAAAATACGAGGAGCCAACGGTGGAAATTAGGGGGCGTAAGCGGCCTCCGAATAATCGAGACAAAACGAGATAAATAACTTCGCTTAGGATGCATGCATCTTTTTTTTTTTTTATTTTAATTTGAAAGTGTGTTGATTTATCTATTATATAAATTGTTAAAGGTGAATCATCTCAAGGGAATCGTGATCGCAAGGGAAAGAACGTAATTTCAAATTAAGCACTCGAGGTGGGCTTTCTTTTAAATAAGGACAATGTCCTAAATATTTTATCGATGGAAATGAAACTGTGTTTATCATGCCGTGATTTGATTTTTACGTGCCTATCTGATATGGCTATGTGCCATTGTTATATAAATCGAATTCGGGTCCTCGTAGGGCCGCAAACCCTACTTGGACTAGTGTACACCTATGGTAGATCGTGTGCTAGCGTACGGGCTGGCCGGTCTAGTGGCTTGGTTTGTGGCCACATTCCAAGTCATGTATTGGCAGATATGGCTAACGTCTATGGGAAAATGACTGATCAGTCGACTTTTACTATGGGAAAATGATTTTAGTGCCTCGGGCCTTTCTAAAGCTAAACCCCGACGGTTACTTAAGTATGGCATGATAAATTGACAACTTTTATTGAAAATGTTTTCGGCGTGAGCCCATTGAGTATTCTTATAGTACTCAGCCCTGTATGTGTTTTCCCTATGTGCAGGTTGAGCGGCGACGAGGATGTGGTGGTGTTGAGCAAGTGAACCTAATATGTTATTGATGTCTTTGAACCTTGAGTGTCGTTGTGTCGTCACACATGACGTCACTCTTTCTCTTGGTCGTTTCCGCTGTGACGTGTCGTTAAATTATGATTTATTTGGGCCGACAACTTTAATTGTTGGGGTATTGGATGTTCTGAATTTCTTGTTGGATAATATTAAACTCTTGCTTATTTATTTGGATATTAATAGTTGGTCCATCTTGTGTTGAAACCCTAATTCTTTTCGTCTTTCTATTTAATTCTTTTAAT
The DNA here is from genome assembly GCF_004379255.2 of Salvia splendens. Taxonomy (NCBI): domain Eukaryota; kingdom Viridiplantae; phylum Streptophyta; class Magnoliopsida; order Lamiales; family Lamiaceae; genus Salvia; species Salvia splendens. The sequence continues at coordinate 24,585,834 of NC_056046.1, forward strand.
CACGATCGCCCGTATTTATTAACCCTAGAGGGTGGTCGTGACAGATTTAGTTATACCTTCTTGAATCAAAAACCAAACGGTAGAAGCAAAGATTGATGCGATTCGTCGGGAACTCTTGAAAATAAAACTTCAAGGGATGCAAGAACAAGAATGGAAGAAATTTTGGAGAGGTTGAAGAGAGGGAGGAGAGGTGAGGCACGAAAATTATGAGGGAGAATGGGGGCTAGGGTTTAGTTTAGGTAATTATATAGTCCTAGGTTTAATCCCATTAATTAATTAATTAATTAATTGTGGAGGAATAAAATAGAGGCCAATAAATATAATCCCACAATTAAAAAGAAGGCAAAATTTCGAAAATTAGGTTAATAAATTCAATAAGGAATTTATTTGGTATTTACTTGGAGAGAAATAGATTCACAATTTAGGAAATAAGTCAATGAATATTCCATAAACAAGGGAACAAAATAAATTAAATCTCCAAGTAGGAAATAATGAGGGAAGGGGCGAAAATCTTGATGGTGTGCACAAGGAAATTATTTAAATCCTCAATTAAATAGAATATGATTTAAATTTGGTAATTTCTTTATAGGAAAAGACTCCCATAAAATAGGCAGCAATAAAATAGATTTCCCCAATGAAATTAAGCTAAAAAAAGTGTGGGATGGAGACACAATAGAAGGAAAATATTCACATCCCTAATTAATTTGGCTTAGGTATTAATTTGGTATTGAATAAAGGGAATTCCAAAAAATAGGAAACAAATATATTCTCCTCTACAAATAGGGGGGGGGGGGCAAAAATTGACTTAATTAGCCACAAGGAAATAATGCAACTCTTAATTTAATTGGGGTGAGGAAATAAAATGTGGCAAGATTTAATTGGATTTAAAATAAATGAAGGAATCAACAAGGTACCAATTTTATCAAAGAAACTAATTCATCCTCTTAATTCAAGTAGAGGATATCCGAAACTCACAAAAATAATAGGTTAGAGTTCGAGTTTCATGTAGCACAATTTAGGGATAATTTGATTTGGATTTAATTTGGATGAATATCCCAAAACAATTAATTAAATCCAAGAAAATTTCCAATAATTGGAGGGGCCGACAATAGTCACTTTATTTGGCTAAAACAAGATGCATGATCTTTATTTAAATTGATTCCCCACATTAAATATAACTAGCACTTCATTCCAATATCCCCATGACGATTTATTCCACATAATCAAACTCAATCACGTAGCAACAATTTAAATTTCATAAATGAAATTTCCAATCGACATATCTTAAATAAATATCACAAAATTTGGGATGTTACATCCTTCCCCTCTAAACAGAAATTTCATCCCGAAATTTGAACGTCTCACATAAACAACTCGGGAAACTTTTCTTTCATTTTATCTTCTAACTCCCACGTGGCTTCCTCGGGACCATGGTGCTTCCACAACACCTTCACGGATGCTATCGACTTGTTTCGCAACTGTTGCACCTTCCGATCTAGGATTGCCTCGGGTCTTTCCTCGTAGCTCATGTCGGGGGTTGAGATCACTTCTTCTTGATGAATCACGTGCTTGGGGTCGAACACGTACTTGCGCAACTGCGACACATGGAACATGTTGTGCACGTTCCCAAAACTGGGAGGTAACGCCAAGCGGTACGCTACAGGGCCTACAAAACGCGGTTTCAGCTTGCCCTTCACTCCAAACCTCACAACTCCTTTCGTCAGGGATACTTTCAAGAATACTTTGTCACCAACATCGAATTTGATTTCCGTTTGACGCACGTCAGCATACGACTTCTGCCTAGCTTGAGCTTCTTTGATCCTTACGCGGATTTGATGTACAATTTCGGTCATTTCCCTTATAGCGTCGGGTCCTAACATCTTCCTCTCACCAACTTCATCCCAATAGAGTGGGGATTGACACTTCCTGCCATACAAAGCTTCATACGGAGCCATATCGATCGTCGCTTGATAGCTATTGTTGTATGCGAATTCAACCAACGGTAGAACAATTTCTCAACTTTCCATTCGATCTAAGACAACGGCTCGTAGTATATCCCCAAGTGTTTGAATCGTCCTCTCTGACTGCCCGTCCGATTGCGGGTGATAAGCAGTGCTGGAGTTCAATTGTGTGCCCAAATCCCGTTGCAAACTCATCCAAAATTTTGATGTGAACTTCGTATCGCGGTCGGATACAATGGTCTTTGGCACTCCATGCAAACGTACAATCTCACTCACGTAGAGTTTAGCTAACTTGTCCGCTCCATAAGTAATCTTAATCGATAAGAAGTGCGCGCTTTTAGTAAGTCGATTGATAATTACCCATATCGCAGTGTTGCCCTTTTGTGACTTCGGCAAACCTGTCACGAAATCCATAGCTAGATGCTCCCACTTCCACTCGGGAATTTCAAGTGGTAGCAATTTCCCATATGGCCGTTGGTGTAATGCCTTCACTTGTTTACATGCTAGACATCGCTCCACATACGACGCTACGTCCCCTTTCATTCCATTCCACCAAAAATGTTGCTTCAAAACTCGATACATCTTCGTGCTTTCGGGGTGAGCTGTGTAAGGCGTGTCGTGCGCTTCACTCAAAATCTCATCTTTTAGCGCCTCATCGCTCGGCACACACAATCATTCATCGTACGTCAAAACATTATCCGCCTCCTCACGGTAGTGATCAAGCTTCTCGGCTCTCACCTTCACACGTTCTTCCAACTTCTCATCACGTCGTTGGGCTTCTATGAGCTTGGTTCTCAAATCTGGCTCAATCACTAGTGTCGCGATTCTTCCTCCTACTGTCTCGGGCGCTTTCACTATCTCCAATCTCATTCTATCGAGTTCGCGAATCAACGCTTCCTCTTGCGTTAGGAAATAAGCCAATTGCGGTTGGTTCTTCCTACTCAAAGCATCGGCTACTACGTTAGCCTTGCCCGGATGATAGTGAATACCACAGTCGTAATCTTTCACGATCTCTAACCAACGTCGCTGCCGCATGTTTAGCTCCTTTTGCTCGAAGAAATACTTGAGACTCTTGTGATCCGTATATATTTCGTATCTCACTCCATAGAGATGATGTCTCCAAATTTTTAGTGCATGCACTACTGCTGCTCGTTCCAAATCGTGAGTCGGAAAATTCAATTCATTCGGTCTCAACTGTCGGGAAGCGTATGCTATCACTTTCCCATCTTGCATCAACACGCATCCAAGTCCTACTTTCGATGCATCAGTATAGACAGCGAAGTCCTTGTCAGCTGCCGGTACAGCTAGAACAGGTGCTGTAGTCAACTTCTCTTTCAACAGTTGGAAACTCGCCTCGCACTCCGGCGTCCAAACCACTTTGATTCCTTTCTTCAACAGTTGTGTCATTGGTCTCGCGATTTTAGAGAATCCCTCGATGAAACGTCGGTAGTATCCCGCCAATCCCAAGAAACTATGGATTTCACTCGGTGTTTTCGGCGACTTCTGATTTTGCACAGCCTCGACCTTCACTGGGTCCTCTTGAATTCCATTATCCGTCATGATAGGACCAAGAAAGTTCACTCGAGTCAACCAAACTCACTCTTACTGAACTTGGCATAAAGCTTCTCTTTTCGTAATGTTCCCAACACAGTTTGTAGGTGCCATCCATGTTCCTCCTCGTTCTCCGAGTGTACTAAAACGTCGTCGATGAAGACTAACATAAACTTGTCAAGGTACTCGTGGAAAACTCGGTTCATCAAGTCCATGAAGACAGCCGGGGTGTTGTTCAGCCCAAATGGCATCACGACGAATTCATAATGGCCATAACGAGGGCGAAAAGCAGTCTTAGGCACATCCTCTCGTCGGACCTTTAGTTGATGATATCCCGATCTCAAGTCCATTTTCAAAAATACGCCCGCTCCTCGAAGTTGGTCAAATAAATCATCAATCCTTGGCAGTGGGTACTTGTTCTTCAAGGTCATCTTATTAAGCTCACGATAGTCGATGCACATCCTCATTGTTTCATCCTTCTTCTTAACGAACAACACTGGCGCTCCACACGGTAACACACTAGGTCGAATAAAACCTAAGTCTAACAGTTCTTGCAACTGGATCTTCAACTCTGCCAACTCTTTAGGGGCCATTCGGTATGGTACCTTTGACACTGCCGCAGACCCTGGTTCCAAATCAATAGTGAACTCTACCTGTCTGTCGGGTGGCGGTCCAGGCAAAGCTTCGGGAAACACATCGGGAAAATCTCGTACTACTGCCACGTATCCCACTTTCAAATCCTTCTTTACCTCTCTGTTCAAGTATACAAGATACGCCGGACGCCCTTTTCTTATCATCGTGGTTGCTTGCAATGCGGAGATTATGGAGGTTCGTCGGTTCATGGAGATCCCATATAAGATAGTCGGCTCTTTGCCCGGGGCTTGAAAAGAAATATGTCTCTCTTTATAGTAAATCGTTGCATGGTTCTCGGTAAGCCAATCCATTCCCAAAATTATGTCTACGTTCTCCAAAGGTATAACGTGCATCACTTGGGCCATTACTCGTAATCCTCCAAACACAAACTCTATGTTCGAGCAAGTTCGCACAAAATCAATCAAACCTCCAACCGGTGAAGACAACCTCAAACCTAATTCAACCTGTCTACAAACACGTCCGCATAAAGTGCATTCGAAAAGCTCAACCTCACCCATTCCTCCAAGTGTAGCATTAAGAACTCGAAAAATGATCAAGCAGTCTTACTTGGATATAAACTGATTTCAAAATTGTAGCTACACTGCTGAAAGTGTCTTAAGCAGAAAGGCTGCAGAATTAATCAAGAAAAAAAAACATCTCTAGTTCGACTCTTCCGGGTCTTCCTAACTTGCAACAATTGGTTTTGATCATCTCCACGGCGTTTGAAAGAACATAAGATAGATCATGAATATAGGGTGAAATCGAATTAAATCTCAAATCTCATAGTAGGCTACGAAGGTCAAAGGAACTTTTGAAAGGAAATCTAGTGGATTGAATTCGTTAAGGCAAGGTAAAAAATGTAGGCCTTAACTTTGTTTTGTAAAAAGAAAAGTTATAATATGGAAATGATACGTATAGTGGAACAGAACCAAAAGAATTCCACTCTGTAAGAAAGATCTTGAACAGACATGGCTACAGAATGAAGGCTGAAAAAAAAACTAGTTCGAAGAAGAATATCCCATAGAAAACATGTCTGCGAAACGTGAACATGTTGAAGGACATAACTGCAAGCAACTTAGAAATGAAGTTTAATAGCAAAGGCTCACAAGGTCAAAATATTGTTCATAATTAATAGGTCAAGGAAGACTACAACCAATCCAAGTGTCCAAAGTTATGAAGGCAACACCACTTTCCAAGAATTGAAAGTGCGTTATGACTCAATGGATGAAAAGAAATAATAAGCGTTACTTGCAAAGAGTGAGTGAAACAAGATGTTAAATAGACAGGGGCTCACGATTATTTGAAAGGTCCTGAAAGACAATTTCTTAGAATTCAAGTAAGAACTGTTGATTAAAAAGTTCGTTCTAGCTTTTAAAATCGCACCTCCTCATTCATCTTTCACGAGCCGAAACTGGTAACATCGCTCTAGTAGTTGTGGGTTCCACGCTGAGATTCTTCGTATCGTTGCCACTAATAATTAGTCGGAATCCATATCTTCATAATATTCTTTGCACCTCATAAAAACCATTCTCTTAAAATATCGCAATTTTACTCGCGCTCCCAACGTGCTATAACAATCATCTTCGTCGCACCACCACTTTTGACGCAAGAATGAGTTTACATATTGGATCACAAGTATGATCTCTCCCCGTTATAGGATTAAATCATTTAGCATCTCCTCTTGAAGTTCTTTTCGTACGTAATGTCTCTTCGTATTCTCTTTATTCTTATCGTTCAAGAAAAACGATATGAATTTGTAATCATCTAATGGAGTTCGAATTCGCACTACATATTTCCATTTATCTTATCCCTCAGAAAAGTGATATTGTAGTTGTAACAACTAAGTTCGACATCGTTCGATCAAATAGACATCTTGGGTATTCTAGGTTTGCAACAAAGTTCATAGTATCATACTTTCTTCTACCAACACTTTCATAAAGTACCTCACACTTTTACGTTCATAATTCATCAACTTAAAACATGATTCACATACCAAAAGATTCAACATGCATAAACGTATATCGCCATGCATAACTACGTCATATTCCTCATTCACTTCCAGATCTAAATTTTCCCAAAAGAAACGAACTAACATGCTTTCGTTCAAGGTTCAAAGATTTTCTGAAATTTTCAACAATTTCCCATAACATGTTATAGTTTTGTCAATCAAATTCCACTATGAACAACTAGTCCTTACCATTGTAAAACATCAATCTCAAAGTTTTCTTTTCCACATAATCAGACACCATGCACTTCACCTGTATGTTTGAAACAAATATTTTTTAAAAAAGTTACAACATTCTCAAAACAACTCATCAATCTTCATCTTTCGTATAAAACACTCCATCTTCCTATGTTCACATGCTTACGTCATCACTTTCATACATATAACACATACTTAGGTCATCATACCAATCTTGCTCATGTCCCACATAATCATACCATAACAATATCATATTCACACATACAACACGTGCTTAGATCATATTGCCAATCATGCTCATATTCCACATAATCACACTATCCCAATATCGTTTTCACACATATAACACATGTTTAGATCATCACGCAAATCATGCTCACATTTACGTCCTTTTCACATCATTTATTCACGAATTTAGAATCACATCACATCATCACGTAATTACATGCTCATGCATTCTTTTGCCCAAACCATCCTCATCATATCATCAATCTTATACATCGTTCTCATATTTCATCAACAACTTAAAACATACCTCACTTTCCTTGGTTGAGCGTGATGCTTGGATGTTGAGCCTTCGTGACACTTCTAGTCAATAAGGGTTCACTAATCTAGACTTAAAGTGAAAGAAGACTCTCGGACCAGAGCGAAAGAACAAAGCTCTGATACCACTCTGTCACGACCGCCCAAACTAGGGGTACTACAAACGAGGCGATCGTGACCACGGGATAACATTAAAGACAACATTTATGGATAACATTTTATACGAAAACTTAATTAGCTTAAAGGAATAATATGTTAGTTCATTAAAAGTTTAGACAACAAATTTTTAGTTTAAAGAAACTTAATGTTATAAATTTATTATTAATTAGCAACGACTTATGGCAAAGGATTTTTCAAAAGAAGCAGCGGAGAAAATAAATATTAAAATCCAATTAACCTCCAAAAGAAAACATCCTCGGGATCAAGGTTCTTCGGAATCGAGAAAAGAAGATGTTGTGCTTATCTCAAGAACCTTACATCAACACAGTATTTAGTCGTTTTAGCATGCAGGATGCCAATAAAGGTTTTTTACCTTTAAGACACGACATCCATTTATCTCAAGAGATGTACCCTAAAACGCCGTCTAAGATACAAACAATGAGAAGGATTCCATATGCTTCGGCAGTTGGAAGTCTCATGTATGCTATGCTTTGTACTAGACCTGATATTTGCTTTGCTGTTGGCATGGTGGCAAGATATCAGTCGAATCCGGGCCAAGGACATTGGACTGCCGTAAAGAACATACTCAAGTACCTTAAATGGACTAAGGACTATGCTCTAGTTTACAATGCAGTCGAGCTCTGTCCTTTGGGATATACTGACTCAGACTTTCAAGCTGATCAGGACTCGAGAAAATCTACTTCAGGATATGTGTTCACCTTAGGAGGTGGAGCCGTAATTTGGAAGAGTGTGAAGCAGAAATACATTGCGGACTCGACCATGGAAGAGTGTGGCCGCTTCGGAAGCTGCAAAAGAGGCTGTATGGTTCAAGAACTTCCTTATTGTCACGACCGCCCAAACTAGGGGTACTACAAACGAGGCGATAGTGACCACGAGATAACATTAAAGACAACATTTAAGGATAACATTTTATATGAAAACTTAATTAGCTTAAAGGAATAATATTTTAGTTCATTAAAAGTTTAGACAACAAATTTTTAGTTTAAAGAAACTTAATGTTATAAATTTATTATTAATTAGGAACGACTTATGGCAAAGTATTTTTCAAAAGAAGCAGCGGAGAAAATAAATATTAAAATCCAATTAACTTCCAAAAGAAAACATTTGGTTTAGTTCACGAAAAACCATTTCAGAGTAAGAGGGTAAACATCAGATTAACGCCTAACACAATCAAACATGCTCAAACACAGTACGAAACAGAATAAAGTCTTGAGACATAGTTCAAAAATATAGCAGCAGAAATAAGGTTTAAAGAGAGTCAAGGATGACGTCTATGTATGAAAACATAACACATCCAAAGTTCCTAGGCCAACTCAACATCCACCACAACATCTCGCTCAACCTGCACATAGGGAAAAACATATGCAGGGCCGAGTACTTGTTGTACTCAATGGGCTCATGCTGAAAACATTTATACAGTTATGTCATCCATACCAGTGATCTCGAGTTTTATACGTAGTAAAGAAATATCATCGAGAACACAAAACCGTTTCATAGACTGGCCAGTAAAATAATCTCCCCATTTTCTCAACAATCCATCTATCACAATCATCAATCCACAGTGCGACGAAAGTGTGGCCACACTATTCGCCCACGAGACCGGCCGACTAGCAAGGACGGCTCCCGATCTCACCAGTGTACACAGCATGATAGGGTTTGCGGCCCTACTCAGACCCGAATTCGTTGCACAACACAGCCATATAGCCTAACAGAGTAAACTCAGACGAACTAGGCATCAGGCACACAATCTCAATCAAGACAATCCATGGCATGACATAACAAGTTAAACCACCCTTATAACACCACATCATATTTTCGGAAAATAAAAAGATTTGTAAAGAAAGCCCACCTCGTTGGTTTAATCAATTCAATATCCACTTAAGGCAACCCTCGTTCCTTGTGCTCACGTACACACAATAACCCTTGCCAATCATCACAACACAAATCAGCCTTCCATAAATTCACATTACCATGCATGTCCTATCGTTCCTTTTATCATTCCCTTAATTTACCCATCCCAACATTCATCAACCTAAGGAACAACATGCCATAATATTTCTCAACGTGTCACACATAATCACGTCACAGGATACCTTCCCAAATCATACATGCATCATATAATTCATTAAAACTTGGCAACAAGTGATATTTCCACATAACAACAAATCTAGCAGAACTGCGCGGTTTGTTTGTAAAAATCACCAAAAATCCATCCGACCTCATATGAAGCTAAAGTTTACCACACAGTAGACACATTCAAGTTCATCCAGTTAAAATTTCTCACTCAAATCATGTCGATTGGTCAGTCAAAACATTAATGCAACTCTCTAGTCGGAACATAAAAATTCTGGCAGCACTGCTCAGTTCATTTGAAAAATTCACCAAAAATTCATCCGATACCCAATGAGGCTGAAATTTTCACAAAACACAGAAGACACTTATAATTTCATCCAGTTCAAAATTCACATCAAAATGAGGCCATTTGGTCGGTTAAATAGAAAACGAAACTTTCTAGGCGAAAATACAAGTTTTTGGCAGAATTGCGCAGTCGACTTCAAAAATTTATTAAATATTCATCTTTTGTCAAAAGGGGCTGAAATTTACACACCACACAGAAAACACCTTGAAGTTTACTCAATTAAAAATTCGAACCAAAATAAGATCCTTTGCTCAGTCAAACACACGTCGGAATTCACTGTCCGAACACCACTATTTTCAGGTCTCAAAATTTTGAAATTAGGGTTTCTTCCTCATTCAACCAAACACAATTTTTCATGCTTCCCACACACAAACATGCTTCAAAAGGTTCTCACAATCATGTTCTCATATAACCACACATCATTCACCAATGAATCATTCAAACTTTACACATATTCATTCACAATCGCATATTCATAGTTTTTCTCATACAAACACAAATTCCCACCGATTAATTTTGCGATCTGTGATTCCTACACTCACTATATGCATGAATGAATCAAGAACAAGGTTTCAATGGAGAAGATGAGGAAAAGATTTAGTTATACCTTCTTGAATCGAAAACCAAACGGTAGAAGTAAAGATTGATGCGATTCGTCGGGAACTCTTGAAAATAAAACTTCAATGGATGCAAGAACAAGGATGGAAGAAATTTTGGAGAGGTTGAAGAGAGGGAGGAGAGGTGAGGCACGAAAATTATGAGGGAGAATGGGGGCTAGGGTTTAGTTTAGGTAATTATATAGTCCTTGGTTTAATCCCATTAATTAATTATGGAGGAATAAAATAGAGGCCAATAAATATAATCCCACAATTAAAAAGAAGGTAAAATTTCGAAAATTAGGTTAATAAAGTCAATAAGGAATTTATTTGGTATTTACTTGGAGAGAAATAGATTCACAATTTAGGAAATAAGTCAATGAATATTCCATAAACAAGGGAACAAAATAAATTAAATCTCCAAGTAGGAAATAATGAGGGAAGGGGCAAAAATCTTGATGGTGTGCACAAGGAAATTATTTAAACCTCAATTAAATAGAATATGATTTAAATTTGGTAATTTCTTTATAGGAAAAGACTCCCATAAAATAGGCAGCAATAAAATAGATTTCCCCTAAGGAAATTAAGCTAAAAAAAAGTGTGGGATGGAGACACAATAGAAGGAAAATATTCACATCCCCAATTAATTTGGCTTAGGTATTAATTTGGTATTGAATAAAGGGAATTCCACAAAATAGGAAACAAATATATTCTCCTCTACAAATAGGGGGGCCGAAAATTGGCTTAATTAGTCACAAGGAAATAATGCAACTCTTAATTTTATTGGGGTGAGGGAATAAAATGTGGCAAGATTTAATTGGATTTAAAATAAATGAAGGAATCAACAAGGTACCAATTATATCAAAGAAACTAATTCATTCTCTTAATTCAAGTAGAGGATATCCGAAACTCACAAAAATAATAGGTTAGAGTTCGAGTTACATGTAGCACAATTTAGGGATATTTTGATTTGAATTTAATTTGGATGAATATCCCAAAACAATTAATTAAATCCAAGAAAATTTCCAATAATTGGAGGGGCCGACAATAGCCACTTTATTTGGCTAAAACAAGATGCATGATCTTTATTTAAATTGATTCCCCACATTAAATATAACTAGCACTTCATTCCAATTTCCCCATGACGATTTATTCCACATAATCAAACTCAATCACGTAGCAACAATTTAAATTTCATAAATGAAATTTCTAATCGACATATCTTAAATAAATGTCACAAAATTTGGGATGTTACATCCTTCCCCTCTAAACAGAAATTTCGTCCTGAAATTTGATCGTCTCACATAAACAACTCGGGAAACTTTTCTTTCATTTTATCTTCTAACTCCCACGTGGCTTCCTCGGGACCATGGTGCTTCCACAACACCTTCACGGACGCTATCGACTTGTTTCGCAACTGTTGCACCTTCCGATCTAGGATTGCCTCGGGTCTTTGGTGGTGAAACCGTTCGAGTGCCACGTTGAAGGGATGAGCGTTCGACTCATTCAAGACCTCAACTCACTTTCAGTATAAGTGGGAGAAATTTAGACGTGTGCACTACCATTTTGTATACTTGAAAGCTGTTTTGAGTATAAGTGGGAGATTGTTAGGGTTTTGTATACTAGAAATCACCTTTCGAGTGATTGGATACTATAAAACTCTAATTGTTATTTTCCAATAAATGCAACAGATTATTTTTTTGTCATAATGTTGTTATGTTTTACATTTAATGGTTGTTTATTGCATATTTAAATGTATAAGCAAACATAACAAAGTCTAAGTCTTTGTTTTAGTAGACCGGTTGTGGGCGTCGTCCAATTTAAGGTAACACGGTCAGTTCTAAACAAAGAAAAATAAGAATTTCACAACCTAGATAGGCCTAGACTACCTATCGTGAAAGGTTGCAATGTAGTCCGATTATTTCTAAGCCTTATTGAAATAAGATGACGTTGGTGTGGTATAGCACTGAATGGATCTAACAGCAAGACGAGTCTTTATGCTATCTACTGAAAGATGAGGTCTTGATAATTAATTTCTTAATCAATGTACGTTAGCATTGAGCATACGATATTGAGTATCTACTACTTTGACTTACCAAAGGTGCGGGTTTTTCGTCACCCAACAATCCAGGTATATTGGGTAGTGGCGATCATTATCTGGCGGTGCTAGGATTGCTATTACGTTGAATCGTGCGCGAGGGGAGTCTCGTTTGATAACATCCACAAGAGGAGCTCGAAACAAGGTTTTATTATTCGGAACCTAGCTAGTTGGAGTTTAATTACTCCATGAATAATAAATAAAAGTTTCTTGCTAAGTCCACTCTTGGAGATTAAAATATGTTAATTAATTAAGTCAATAAAAGACAATAATTAATTAATGGATGTTTCTATCTAAAGCGCGGGAAATAAATTAAATACAATTAAAGGAAATACGAAATACTTGTAATTTCAGATTTGGAAGGCAGTGCAATATTAATTCTGTAGTGGCTGCTTGTAATATTCCAATATAAGCTTATATTAAATTGTGGGTTCAATTTAATTGGTAAAAAGCTAATTGGGTGAGGCATGTTCCAAATTCATCCTTAGATCCCTGACTGGGTCCAATATGTGACTTAATATAAATAGGAGAATAAAGGAGACAGAAAATACACATTATTACTCTATCAAATTTTTGTCCCCCTCTAAGAAAGAGAGAGCTCGAAATTTTGCCTCCTCCGTGAGCTGAGTTCTGTCTTCGTTATTCAAGTCCTAGTACGTTGGTGAGATTTGCCCATACAAATATCAGCGTATAGTCCGGGACACCAGTAAGAAGATACAAGGTCGAGTATTGAAGATCTTCACGTGGAGACGGAGCAAGCCATCATCGATTCTTGATTGAATCAACGAGGTAAATTGGCTAATTCCTTAGTAAGCATGTTTTAGGGATTTTTATATGCTAAAGCATGTTTTAATTCAAGTTATGAGCATGATACATGTGATAATTACGTGAATAGAATTTGTCTAAATAATCTGCTAATTAGATAAAATTTATGTGATCATTGAATGCTGCACGCTTCCGCTGCCAACCCCTTCAGCCATCACCATTTCCCAATAGATGGGTCTAGGAAATGTTCCTATACAGTACAAATGCTCCTCCGGGAATGCATCAGGTATAGCTTCATCTGTCTCTCCTTGGAAAATCCTCCTCAAGTGATCAGCTACTTTGTTTTCTGTTCCCTTTTTGTCTCTGACTTCCCAATCAAATTCCTGCAATAGCAACACCCAACGGATTAATCTTGGCATGGATTCTTTCTTCGTCAGCAAGTACTTGATAGCTGCGTGGTCAGTGAAGACTATCACCCTCGACCCCAGCAAATACGCGCGAAACTTCTCAAACGAGTATACTACCGCCAGCATTTCCTTCCCTGTGGTGTCATAATTTTTCTTGGCCTGATTGAGTGTTTTTGATGCATAAAAAATCACATAGCTTTTCCCATCAATTCTTTGACCTAGCACTGCCCCCACTGCGTAATCGCTCGCGTCGCACATTATTTCAAATGGTAAACTCCAGTCAGGCGCCCTGATAATAGGGGCAGAGACTAGTTTATCCTTCAGTAGCTGAAAAGCTTCTTTGCACCCCTCGTCGAAAACGAGTCAACTTCATTATGAAACAAATGGGTGAGTGGTTGGGCAATCCTCACAAAATCCTTAATGAATCTTCTGTAGAAACCCGCATGACCTAGGAATCCTCTAACTTCTTTCTGATTCGTTGGGTAAGGTAATTTTGAGATCACATCAACCTTCGCTTGGTCTACCTGTATACCCCTCTCTGAAACTACATGCCCTAGGACAATTCCTTCAGGGACCATAAAGTGGCATTTTTCAAAATTTAGAACCAAATGCTTTTCCTGGCACCTCCTCAACACTACATCCAAACTTGCTGGACAGGAGTCAAAAGAATTCCCATACACGGTGAAATCATCCATGAAAATCTCGATGCAATCCTCCAATAAATCCGAGAAGATACTCATCATGCACTGTTGAAAAGTGCCCGGTGCATTACACAGCCCAAACGGTATCCTTCTATAAGCATACGTTCCGAAGGGACACGTAAATGTAGTCTTCTCTTGGTCCTCGGGATCCACGTAGATTTGAAAGTATCCACTGTACCAGTCCAGGAAACAGAAATATTGCTTGCCTGCCAAACGCTCCAGCATCTGATCAATAAAAGGTAAGGGAAAATGATCTTTCCTTGTCGCTTCATTCAACTTTCTATAATCGATGCACATCCTCCACCCAGTAACTAGTCGAGTGGGCAACAGCTCGTTCTTGTCATTCTTGACAACCTGTATTCCTGACTTTTTAGGTACCATATGGACTGGACAAACCCATTTGCTGTCGGGTATGGAGTAAATGATTCCCAGCGAAAGAAGCTTCAAAACTTCCTTCGAAACTTCCTCTCTCATGTTCGGATTTAGCTTGCGTTGTGGATCTCTACATGCCTTCGCACCTTCCTCAAGCCTAATGTGGTGCATGCAAAGATCAGGACTGATTCCCACTAGGTCGGAGAGAGTCCATCTTATAGCCTTTTTGTTTCTTCTGATCACATTTAGCAATTCCTCCTCCTGTTCTTTGGTCAAGTTACTGTTGATGATAACGGGAAAAGTCTCATTCTCTTCTAGATAAGCATACTTGAGGCCTGGTGGGAGCACTTTCAGTTCTTTCTTCAGGGTGCTTGCCTCCGGGGTCAAGGGATTTTTCTCTGTTCCATCGGATATCATTTCTTTCCCTGACCTAGAAGAAGTCTCCATGCTCGCCACATGGGGTGTCTTCCTTGACTTAGCTACTCCTGGATTTTTACAGAATTCCAAGATTGCTTTAGCCAGCTCTTCATCTGATAATTCACTTGTGTTCATTGCTTCACACCATCCAGCCACTTCTCTGTCGATAGAGTAACTCATCTCCGAATTTTCAATCTGTTCCAGCATCAATTCTGTCTCAAGATATTCCTGGACCAGGGGGTTAATAACATCGATAGCATGCAAATTTTCTACATCAAGAGGTTTTTTCATTGTTTCATCGATGGTAAAGGTATATTTTTCCCCATTGTAGTCGAGGCATATAGTTCCATCAAAAACATCAATTATGGTCTTGGCTGTACGGAGAAAAGGCCCTAGAAGTTTACCACTAGACTCAGCAGACTCATTGTCACTCATCTTTATCACATGAAAATCAGCTGGGTACAAGAAATCTTGCACTCTAACTATCACATTCTCAAGCACTCCTTCAGGGCAAATACACGACCTATCCGCTAGCTGGATTACCACTTTCGTATCTACCATACTTACTCCTACCAGTTTCTTGTAAATGGAAAGCGGCAACACATTTATTGATGCCCCTAAATCACACATTGCATGCTCAATTTGTACATCACCAATGGAAATGGGTAAGGTGAACATACCAGTGTCTGTACATTTTGAAGGCATCCTTCGTTTTTGAATCACTGCGGATACGTTCTCGCCTATCAGGATCTTCCCACTGGGTCTTGTCTTCCCAGCTATAAATTCCTTAATGAACTTGCTAAACACTGGTAACTTCAAGGCTTGTAAGAACGGCAAATTAATCTCCAACTTCCCAAAGATGTCCATGAAGTCTACCGATTCTTCTTTCTTTTTCCTAGCTTCCCCTCGATGTGGGAACAGTTTCATTTGTTTCTCTGCACCCGTAGAACCTCCAGCTGAAAACTCATCCGTTTCTTTTCTCGCCACCTCATTCTCTACTTCCGGCTCTGGGTCTAGGAAAAATGGCTCAGCCAAGGTAAAGGTTTCTCCAAATCACCTTCCTGAAGGTCATCTATATTCCTAGAACCCCCAGATTCCAAATTCTCAGACTCAGGAGTTAGATTCTTCCTTACATTGTCCTTCACGGAAGGCGTTTCTTCCTCCTTCCTCATCGCTGGACCTTCATATCATTGCCCAGATTTTAAAGTAATCTGACTGATGTTAGCTCTGTCTGGCGGCCTTACTGAGGCAGGGATCTTCCCTTCATTTCCTCGCATCTCGCTCAAGGATGTAGCGATCTGGGACATTTGCTTTGCCAACATATCCATTGCTGCCTTCTGTTCTAATTGAGCATCCTGGAGCTTATGCACCACGTCATTGTTGGACTGCAAGTTGTTCTGCATATGCTGTTGTGAACTGACTAAATCATGTACCATATCATCTAGATTCCTTGGTGGTTTAGGATTAGACTGTCCTGCACTTGGTCCTGGACCCAGATGTGGACCACTTCCTTGATTCTGGTGGAAGTTTCCTTGACCTCCTGAATTGTTGTTATACTGATTTCCCAGCCCTTGATTCCCCTGGTAGGTAGGTTGAGGATTTTGATAATTCCCGGTGTAATTCCTTTGATGTGGCGGCACGTAAGAGTTCCCCTGATTCTGATTCATGTTCCCCCAATTAGAGTGATCTCCCTGGTTCCGGTTGTTCCAGCCGTTTTGCCCCTCCTGATTTCTCCCAGACCAATTAGTCTATCTTTCTGGTTGATGCGTCAACTGAGTGTTCTGTTGTGGAGGTGGCTGGTTCGGATCGTTGTCTGACCATCTAAAATTGGGATGGTTTCTCCACGGTGCATCCCTCTGTCTTCCGGGGTTCCAACTCCCATCTGGGTTCCAACTTCCCATCGCATTATCCTGAGCCTGGTAATATCCTCCGTGAGGATCATAATACTGTTGTGTTGGAATTTCTCCTGGACCTGGAGATTTATCCTTCACTTGTGCAGCTGGCGGAGTGGTTTTCTCTATTGCATTCAACAATGCTTTCTCGAGCCTATCTACTCGTGCCTCGACTCTCTCGTCATCCTGCTCCCTTAGGGAATTTGCTGATCCTCTCCTCATAACATTCCTCGGGCTGTCGTATGCCTTTTTAGCCTCTATTAACTTTCCCAGAATCTCTCTTTCCTCGCTACCCCTCTTCTTCGTAAAATTTCCCCCGCTCGAGGAGTTCATCAAATCCTTCGACTCGGGGTTTGCTCCTTCATAGAACAAATAATAAATCTCTGCCTCGATCATTCTGTGATTCGGGCAGGCATCCAACAAACCGTTGAATCGCGACCAATATTGGCTCAACGACTCGTCGTAATCCTGCTTGCACTCCACTATCTCCTTCTTCAGAGCATTTGTCTTGTTGGAGGGGAAGAAATAATCTAGGAACTCCAATTTAATGTCCCTCCATGTGCGAATAGAATCTGGGGGTAACCTCAATAACCACGTATTGGCTTCCCCCTTCAAGGTAAAAGGAACCGCGCGCAGGCGATAGTCCTCCTCCGTTGCATCATTTGGCCTCTTCTAATGCTACACAATTTGCTGAATTCATTTAAGAACTTGTACGGGCACTCATTCCTACGCCCAGAGAATGTTGGCAGAATGCCGAGCACATTCGTCTTAATCTCAATGGCCCTCTGGCGCGGATTCATCACTATAGCTTGGGCTGGCTCACCATCGAGATGGGCCGTGAGCGAACCAATCTCCGGATCTGGATCGACCACTTGTGCCATGTCTCCTATTTCTGCCTCTTCTGTATCTGTCTCTGAAGATGATTTGGGATCCTCCCTTCCTGACGAACTCCAACTCTCGTCGCTTTCTGAACCAAACGGAAATGGATCTCCTGTTGATAAACCCGATCTGTTGGTGACCGTAGATGCTGTGTTCTTGACTTGCCAAATAAACTGCTCGTTCCTCCACTCAGATGAGTCACCATAGTGTCTAAACCGCGAGTCTTTGATCATAAACTGAAAATAAAGGAAAAGAAAGAAAAATTAAGAACTGTGTACACCAAAATTCTCTAAACACAATCACAAATTACGCCTTCCATCCCCGGCAACGGTGCCATTTGAAGCATGCTTGTCGTTAGTGTGAGTGTGTGTATAATAAACTTCTAGATCGAGCTGCCAAGTCCAATGAATCCACTAAACACTAGGTCTAGGAACTGAAGGCCACGCGGGAGGCTCTGTCGATGGACACACAAACTCTCGCATTTCAAAGATCCCTCAACCCGTTATACTATAGACTAGTATAGAGAAGTAAGGGGCCGATCCCACGAAGATGGACACGTAAGAAAGCATATAGAGATTTTTGGTTAGAAAACGGCTGCTGCCACGCAAACTTGGGTTGAGATATAACTACTTCTAGACCTAAGCACGAAATTAAACACTAGACCTAGTAAACTATAAACAGCATGCAGACATCGAACATCCTTAGATAAATGTAATTTTAAACTTACTTCCTAGACCAAACAAACAATTACCAACTATAGCTAAACAGAACGCAAATAGAAGTGGGGACCAACTTCCAGAAATATCAAGTACGGAAGAAAAGCTGCAACTAACAAACTAAGAACCTAACTAACAATGGCATGCTTAACTTCAACTGAATCAAACACGAAGATAAAGAAAACAGAGAACATACCGGGATTCGAACAAAATGTAAAAATTCAGACGTCGGAAACTAGCAAACAACCGGAAATAAAACAGATCTACGTATACTAGGCGAAATGAAATGAAAACACGAAAGCTAGGCATAAATCTCAATCACTCTTCAGATCCAACGTCGAAAACTCAATCCACTCCGGATCCAAGCAAACCGAACCCAACAGCAACCAAAATCAACTCCATAGTTCCCGATTCACCCAGTTCTACTTCGATCAACACCAGATTCCAACGATTCCACCCAAACTCAGCAACCAACACAAAACTCAAACATCCAACTCAGTAATCACAACAAACTCAAAATAATGAACATCCATAACCAAAACTCAACAGCAGCTCAAATACGGAAAATAGAAATTGCATAAACTACAGAAATTTAACCGAAAATAGAGTCGAGCTTCGAACGGCGAAGCTCGGTGAAATCTTCAGCAATCACTAAATAAAAATGGGAAATTGTTTCTTCACCCTCTGCAAGGACAGTATTACACCACAAATGTCGAGAATTTGAAAGCAATAGTGACGGCGAACGCAACCCCCTTCGAAACTCTGAAAATCCCCTAAGTATGCAGAAGTGTGTGAGCTAAGAACTAGAGGCCGAAGTGCCAAAAGTCCCCGAGCATTGCATGCTCTCTTCCTTATATAGATGCGGTAGGATCTTCTAGAAACCTTCGCAGAAATCTCCATTCTGCCCTTCAGTTTTACGATCCCTCCGTCTAGTCATTTTCCTACGAATTTGCTCACTTATTCGTCGTATTTGCATGGTCCTTGTAATTCATCTTCTTTGTTCCTCGACCTGGTGAATTCTTCTGCACACTTGGCTTAAAACATGTGTTAGACCCTATAATTGTATGAATTCAACCCCTAGACCTATGCATGAAATTAGCCTTATCAACCGCAGAAAGTAGAATTGAAGCCACTCCCCGAGCACCTCAGGTATGCATTTTTGGGAAAGGAAAACACTAACACTGTTGTGGTTTCCTCTGCTTTGACCGAAAAAGAGTGTGAGAAGTTGTTGTGTGTGCTAAACAAGTATAGGTGTGCTATAGGATGGTCTATTGGTGATCTAAAAGGGATTAGCCCAACCGCATGCATGCCTAGGATTTTACTTGAAGAAGGGCATAAGCCACGTGTGCAAAACCAACGTTGACTTAACCCTATCATGCAAGATGTAGTAAGAAAAGAAGTTATTAAGTTGCTAGATGCATGGATAATCTATGCTATATCTGATAGTGAATGGGTAAGTCCTACACAAGTGGTAGCTAAGAAAGGGGGGATGACAGTAGTACCCGGTAAGGATGGTGAGATGATTGCCATGAGAGTATCCACGGGATGGAGAGTTTGCATTGATTATAGGATGGTAAAAGCAACCACTAGGAAAGATCACTTCCCTTTGCCTTTTATTGATCAAATGCTTGATAGATTAGGGGGATATGATTACTATTGTTTCTTGGATGGTTATTCTGGTTATAATCAAATTGCAATCGCTCCCGGGGAACAACATAAGTTTATAGGAAGATGTCTTTTGGTTTGTGTAATGCTCCTGCTACTTTCCAAAGATGTATGATGGCCATTTTTCATGATTTGATTGAGAATGTGATGGAGGTCTTTATGGATGATTTTTCTGTTTTTGGGAAGTGTAATGATCGTTGTCTTGACAATTTGGCTAAGTGATGCACTTTTTATTAGCACTAAATTAACCTGCAAGTATACATAGTATATATAGTATACCTAAAGGTCAGTTCTGGATATCGAACACAGGGAAAATAATCACAAATTGGCTACCTTCTACTAAGCTTCGTTCACTATTTGGAAAACCAAAAGTTTTGGAGATTTTGAAAACTAAAAACAGTTTGAAAGCAATAAAACAACTAATTGCAGATAATTAAAGAGGTAAAATACGAGAGATAAGAGAATTCCAGAGATGTGCGTTCACAGTTATGGTTATACAAATTCCAACTACAATACCCTAACACAGTTTATACTTCGATAGAATGAGTCACGTAAGTTTTGTCCATGCTGCGCAAGCGTAGATTACTAACACTAGGGTTGTCAATCCTAGATCCGTAACTCCTAAAAGCAAAAAAAAAAAAAACTCCTAAGACCCTTGAAAAGTCCTCACTCTCAATTAACAGTGTCTTTTTAAGGGAAGCTAATTGTAGTGTCTACTAAGTGGATCTAACTCACCAATCTCCTCTCACGATTATCTAGCACGTTATATTAAATCATCACTGAATATGTCACTCAAACGTGAAGTATTATGGAAAAACTTAGGGAAGAAACGAAGTAAAAATAAAATGGATATTAAATAGAAAACGAAATTATATACCAAAGTCGTTACTAACACATCCCTAGAATCCTATGAATTTAGTTACAAATAATTGAATAATCTAAAAACATAGAATGAAGGGAAAACAAAAAGAACATAAGAACTAAAATAATAAACCCAAAGGTTGAATCCTTGTAGCCTTGATCTTCTCTTGATTTCTTCTTCAATCTCTTGCATAATGAAGAACTCTCTCAAATTTATGCTCTAGAATTATAAGGCAAAAAGATCCTAATGAAGAGGTTTGAAGGGATATATATAGAGAAAAAATCGAGCAGCATGAAATAAGGTAAAATGTGGCTAAGTTTGGTAAATCTTGGGGAGAAAGTAGGTCAAATTCGCGCGCCGTGTTTTTGCAGCGGGCCGCTGCACATTGATCCGTAGCCTCTGCCTCTTAGATAGCGGTCGCTACACTATGTTGCAGCGGTCACTGTGAATAATCCCGTAGCTTCGGAAACACTTCGAGCAGTAGCTGCGCACTCCCCAACGGTCATTGGGCGTGTTCTTCGTTTCAGCACAACTTTCTCCGGAGCAGACCGCTACTAGCTCAGCGGTCGTTGGACCCCAGCGGTCGCTATGCGTGTTGCAGCGGACCGCTGGGTGTCTCGAATTCTCCAGATTTCCAACTTCGACTTTTTGCTATTTTTTAGGCTCAAATGCGTACAAATCTCACAAAACACGTAAAAAATACCAAAATAGAGAAAATATGCAAAATATAGACATAAATTGTGATTTTGACATTAAAAATAGACCAAATAAAGGCCTTAAAACAGTGCAAAATCCGAGCGTATCAACTCCCCCAAACTTACATTTTTGTTTGTCCTCGAACAAAATAATAAAGATACAAAATAGACGCACAGAATGCATAAGGACTAGACGTTGTAATTGCCTCAAAGTATGGAATAGAAAGATCAAGCATGTATTAACATAATCAAATCAAGCAAGGCTTATTAGTGCACTTTCATTACTAACTAGTGTAACACCTTGAATTCATGCACTCACATGTGGCAAACTTCCAAATATGGGAAGTGATTCTTTCACTCACTTTCAAAGTGTATAAAGGTAAAGTGTGTAAGCACTCAAATCATGCATGATGCAAAGTTTACCATAGGCTTGTTCAAAGTCTAATCCCTCCTCTACTCTATGTGATTAAGCATCAAAAGTCCGAAAGGTCTTTATTTTTTGTTGTAATGTAGGCTCTTTGGCAGGTGAGGAATATTTGGCTAAAAAGTGACTCAAAATAAAAATATCCCAATTAGAGTTAAAATGACTCCACTTTTCTAAAAACCCAAGACACTTTTAACATATACTCCCTCCGTCCCAAGCTACTCGCACTTATTTCCTTTTTGGGCGTCCCAAGTTACTTGCACTCTTTCCATTTTTAGTAAAAATTTTCACCTACAGCCGTCATTTTTGACTTTCCTATACACTCATTCCTTAATCTCCGTGCCGAAAAGGAAAGGGGCGAGTAGCCCGGGACGGAGGGAGTATTTTTCTCCTTCAACTCACTTTCCAAACCTTTGATTTTCTTTTTCTTTTCACACAACCTTTCTTTCTTTTTCTTTTTCTTTTTCTTTTCTTTTCTTTTCTTTTCTTTTCTTTTCTTTTCTTTTCTCATAAGCATCCTCTTAGATCAAGCACACTTTTGAATATTTCTATTTCACAAATTTCTACATTTAAGCACACTACTTTTTATAAATTTCCTCCTTATCTCTCCAGTTCATTTACAAAAGATAATAAAAACTAAACTAACCTAAAGAATTGTCCCCATTTATTTGGTTTCCAAAGAATAGGCTTAAAGACTCAAAATTGGCTCCAAAGAGAAAAATTTGAGAGGGTCAAAAATTTGGGAATAAAAGTAACTAAGAAAAGATGGCCTAACATCCTCCTAAATCAACTTAAACACTATGTAAACTTAGGCAGACAAGGAGTAAGTTCTAGAAACATATACATGAATGCAGATAATACATGAATGTAGATAATTACACAAGAAAGAATTTAGGCTCAAATCTCACAAGGTATAAGCATGATTCAAGGCGAATAAACAATTCACTAATTATGCACATTTTCACCAAACCATCAAATCAAGACGTCAAGTCATACTTAATCAAAGATTAAAAGAACTTCATATCATTGACAACTTTATGACATGGGTTCACCTTCGGGATTTTAAAACAAAAACATAACTAAAACCCTAAAACCAAAAAGCAAAAACCTAAACTCACGGTCCACCACTTCATCCCGTGAAACTTATTTACAACATGGTATAAAATAAGTTTGTAGAGTCGGTAGGCACGTGAGTAAACTACTAAAAAGAAAACGTACCTTGAAAATTTTTCGCGAAGTGGCTGGACGGGGCGAAAATTCAAAAAATTCAAAAAATCACTCTGGAAACTGCTATTGGGCAGTGGTAGCTGGGTGTTGACCAGCGGTCACTGCGATGCATCAGAACCTTTCCAGAGAGTGGCCAGCGGGCCGCTGCGGACACTGCAGAGGTCGCTGGCGAGAGTCCAGAAACCTGTGAAAATTTTCATCAAACACAAAAATGAAAATTAAACCAAAAAGTACTAAAAAACATAAGTAAAAATTGTCAAAACACAAAAACAAAATTGTCTTAAAACAAAAATAAATGATACAGGTGCTCATTTAGAGTCATGAGCTTGACTTCATCATTCTTGGGGATGAGGGAAACGGGCATTGAGGTCTTCAAAAGCGCCAATGAGATAGGTGATGTCGCCCCTCATGGTCTGGTGCTCCCCTCGAGCCTCGGCGGCCATCCTTTGGA
Organism: Salvia splendens; assembly: GCF_004379255.2. NCBI lineage: Eukaryota > Viridiplantae > Streptophyta > Magnoliopsida > Lamiales > Lamiaceae > Salvia > Salvia splendens. Next base: position 24,609,491 of record NC_056046.1, read on the forward strand.
GCTCGGTGATTTGTTGACATTGATGAACATCCTCTAGCCGTTGATGCTCCCAAAAGTTTTGCTTCGCCATCTGTCATTCGCCTTAAGCCGCCCATCCTAGTTGATTGTAGGTATTGGCTTGTTGTTGCTCCGCCCAATGGTTGTCCCAAGTGTTGGACATGTTTTGCATATAGGAGAACATCTCTCCTAGTCGGGCGGAGGTATAGGCTTGGAACTCCTCGGCGGGATCCGGCCTCCCTCGTCAGTAGTTTCTCCTATTGCGGCGGTGGTTGCCCTCAACTTCTTCTTCTTCTTCTTCTTCTTGTTGCGGCGGTGCCCCACTTCCTTGAGCATGTGAATGCTCTCCGCCCTCATGGTATTGATTGATGGCATCGAAGGCGGAGTCTTCCTCGGGGTCGAAGATGAGGGTGCGCAACGGCATGTTCTTCTTCTTAAATACCGCTTGAATGGGGTTAGCCTCAATGGCTCTCCGGTGGGCGGCGGTGTCGAGCTTCCAATTGGCCTTGTTGTCCCATGTGTCAACCTTAGTCAAATATGGGATTGGAATGGGAAAGTGATCCCGCTCACTTGGAGAAAGAAGGCTTGGCCATTTGAGTCGGTCTTCAAAAGCCCCACTGCCAAAAGTACTTCATAGATGATGAACATCTCACCCATGTCCGGAGTGAAGTCCGTGGTCGGGATGCCAAGGTGTTCGGCAGTCGCCGTGATCAAGCCCCCGCAAGAAATAGTGCTCCCGCCTTCTTCAAGATGCGGTCGACATAGATAGTGAAGAGGATCCCAAAGTTTATCCCCTTCTTATTGAGGGGACTCCACATTACGTCTAACTTGGTTTGGGAGACGCTTCCATCGTCAGTTCGAGCAAACATCAATAAAGTCTTGGACCGGTGGAGGTACCTTAGGACATGGTTGCGGATGGAGGAAGACTTGGCATAAGCCGGGATGAACTCCCCCCTCGATAGTCATGGCACCTCACACATCGGAGTAGTCGTACTCCACTTCCTCACCGGGGTTGAGGTTGTAGAATTGAAACACCTCGCAAAGAGCCTCCATGGAGAAGGAATGGTTGCGGTTGCCGAGGCAGAAATCTATTGACTTGGGGATGGGGGAACGACGGTTTTTGTGCACCTTGAGGGTGCTAATAAACTCGAGGGTGAGTCTCCTATAGGACGACCACCTCCCTTGGAACATGTGGCTCAAGCCATTCTCGTTCCCGACGTTGCACAACGCCCAAAAATCTTCAATAATTCCCAAGGTGGCGAGGGGAAGCTCGTGAGGGTACATAGAAGGCATCGTGTCTCTAGCCGAGACCTTCTTCCACATAGCCTTGTGGACATCCAACGGAAAGCTAATTCCATAGCTCTTTGCGTTTTCGGGCTTGCCTCATGATGTCATCTTTCTACAAAGAAAATCAAGCTCTTAGAAGAGCACCAAACAAATAGACAAACAGGGGTTTCCCCCAAACTTGCACTCAACCAAACATAAATAAAAAATCAACAAAAGTGCAAGTTTGTATCAAATATGTGTTCTAGAGTGTAGCATGTGAGCATGTATAACAATATCAACACAAAAGAACAACATTAATCCATCCCCCAACAGGAATTAATCCTCCATGCAGAGACGTATCAACATAAACATCACAAAACAATAATCTCTATAATCTACACAAGTATTGCAATTCATGGAAGTAATAATAGCCTCACAATGCTATGAACATGATGGCAATTTATAAGCAACGAAGAACAAGAGGGAATTTACCAACAAAAACTAACAATTCACCACCCTATGCAGAAATCTAACCATGAAAAACAAGTATAAACATCACCACAATCATCCCCCCTGCTAAAACATGCTTTTCATCCGAACAATTTCAACAATAGAGAGCAAAATCCATGAAAGAATTGAAACTAAACTCAGAAATCAAAGTTAGGATTCATACCTTGTGTTGGAGTGACTTGGACTATGAAAACTTAGAAATTGAGATGCAATGGATGAATGAGAGTGTGGGTGTGTGGAATTGATGAAAAATTTGAGTTGGGGTCGTGTGAAAGTGAGAATGGAGAGAAAAGATGAAGAATGAAATGAGAAAAACTTACCTTTATAGGCAGTTTCGTGTCACTGCCTCTCGAGCAACGACCGCTGCAGGTCTTCTGAAAACGGCGCGTCTCTCCGGGCCCGGCCCTGTATCTGCACACGTGTAAACGAGTAGCGACCGCTGTGGATTGTGCAGCGGCCGCTACGAGTTAAAATATATATATATATATATATATATATGTAGGGTTGCCTTAAAGATAGAACCATTCTTAAGTATAGAACCTAGAACTCTACATATTTTATTCATTGGATGAGGAAAAAATGACGGTCAAAATTAAAAATCATACATATTAGACTATGTTTTCACGACATTCCGGACTCAACATGTGAAAAAACTCACATGTTGATGGAAGAATGAATGAAACGAAGAAGAGTCCATGCATGCTTTATTTTTTCACTTATCTGCATTCACCCATTAATAATAGTTTTGGTTGTAATGGGAAGTTGTTGTGCAAATCAACACCATTGGATTAAAAGATCTAACGACCTCCGTTTGGCATTTGTTCTACGTTTAAGAATGGTTCTATCTTGATCACAATCCTATATATGTATATATATATATATATATATATATATATATATATATATATATATATATATATGGAGATGATCAAAATAAAAATGCATTTAAATCCAGAAATGCAGCCCAAATCTTGGCCCTAGGATTAGATGATCTAATGGTCAATAATTAACCAATAACACGGATGGTCATAATTAAGCAATTTTAGGTCATATTATAATATTTAGGTTTAATGTCATGCTAAGATCATTTTAGGTCATGCTTTATTAGCATGACCTAAATATTAATTAACTATGACCTAAAAGTGTCCTACGTATGATATTGTTCTGCGTTTCTGTATTTAAATCTAGTTTTGCATAGATCAAAACCCTATATAAATATATATATATATATATATATATATATATATATATATATATATATATATATATATGTGCAAAATGCACGAATATTGCAGAAAAATGAAAATAACAAAAAAATGAAAAAAAGAAAGGAACAAATTGGGTTGCCAACCAACAAGTGCCTTCATTTTAAGTTGTTGGCTCAACTTGAAGTGACCCAACTAGGTGGGCGAATCGACGACCCTTGTGCTGAAAACCACGAATTGGACCCATTTAGTGCCCAACTTTTTCGTGGTCTTGATCACATAGATTTCGGGGTCGACTTGTAGTTGAGTTTTCTTCTTTTTCGTCTTTGGGGGATTAGGGTTGCCCTTTTTAGGAGCTTGAGACAAAAACATTAACAACAAAAATAGAAGGGTTAGAAAGATCTTCCCATTTTTGTGGTCCCTTAGGCTTTGTTGTGTTGGTCATCATAACCACCCTGCATTCATACTCCATCTTGAGCATCGCGCTCTGTATCTTGTAGGTGGACTAGCTACCATTGTCACTAAGCATGATCTACCCCTACCTACATCAATAAGAGCTTTGCTTGTGGCTAGAAAATCTCTGTCTAGGATTAGATGTACATTTTTATCTACTTTCATATCAAGCACAATGAAATCGGCAGGGAAAATAAAATCATCCACCTTTACTAACACATCCTCGATCATGCCCACCGCATTAATTGCAGAGTTATCGGCCAACCTAATAATCACATCCGATGTTTTTAGTGGTCCGATATTGAGCTTTTCATAGTACTTTAATGGCATGATGTTTATGCTCGCTCCAAGATCGCAGAGAGCCTTATCCACTTTTCCTTGCCCAATTGAGCACCTAATGATGAATTGACCTGGATCCCTTAGCTTCACGACCTTCTCCCTTTGGATGATTTCACTGCAATGATGAGGCAACTTAAGGTCGGCTTTCGTAGGCTTCTTCTTCTTAAACACGACCTCCCTTAGTAGCTTTGCATACCTAGGTATTTCTTGCAACGATTCAACAATATGAATATTATTATGGACCTTTCAAAACATGTTTAAAAAATGCTTGAACTGCTCTTTAAGCTTAAACTTCCTCTTTGGCTGGAAAGGGAGAATGATCCCATTGTGCCGCACGAGTCCATCCTTCGCGGGTGTTTCTGCCTGTTTGGTAGCGGCCCACTGCAGAGCTTGTAGCGGCCCACTGCCGAGCTTGCAGCGGCCCGCTGGGTATCGGGTAGACCGCAGAATTTGTCGCGAAGTTGCCCACTTCGCCCGTTTTCTGATTTGCAACCCACTTTTTGTTGATATCGGCCACTCCTGCTGCTGCCTTTGCCTTGTCCTCCTCTATCTTCTGTTGGACTTGGTCCATTTGATTCTTGATGTTGGTGATGGCGGTGGCAATGGTGTTGATTCCTGCCTCGAGGTTGTTCAACCTTGCTTCAACGACCCCAATCTTGGTGTCATTGGTCTTTCTATCTTGCACTAGCACCTCCAACATCTTCATGATCCCTTGGTCATATTTCTCTTCCTTCTTCACAGGCTCAACTACCCCACCATTGCTCACATTAAATCCTGCAGGGGGTTGCAAGAAATTGTTGTTAGAATATGAAAGGTTGGGATGAGGATGGTTCTCATTATAATTATTAAAATTACCGCCCCCTGGCTAGGGCGATAATTGTTGTTGTTAAAAGGACTATTGGGAACGACTCCTTGTTGCATATAATTGACATCCTCGGAAGGAGCAGGAGCAGCATCGGGTTTGGTGACCGCTGTGACGGAGGTCGGTGGAACCAGATCCTCTTTCCTTGATGTGTCCATTTGGTCGACCCACACCCTAAGCTCGGCCAATTCCTTAGCTAAAGAGCTATCCTCGGTTTCGTTGATGGCCGCCACTCGTCGCGTGCTATGTCTCTCCTTTGACCACCCTCTGCTGTTGGTGGCAAACTCCTCAATCACCGCCATAGCTTTTGGTCCACTCTTCCACAGAAATCCTCCATTGGCCCCTGAATCCAACATAACACAAATTTGTTCAGTGAAACCATTGTAAAGTATACCTACCTGATGGTCCACGGTGAAACTGTGGTTGGGGCACTTGCAGAGGAGGCCTTTGAAATGAGCGACGGCCTCATAGAGAGGCTCGTCGGGGCCTTGAATGAACTGGAAGATCTCGCTCTTCAATTTCAGAATAGTGCCCGACGGATAATACTTTTGCAGAATCAATTAATGAAAAGGGAAAGAGTCTTACCCTAATGGTGTCATCATTGACACCATTCAATTTCAGCGTGTTTGCAATCCCCACAAACTTCGAGAGGTGGCGGTTTTCTTGGTCATTAGCCCTACCTGCAAAAGGATGCTGTTCAACCCTTTGTATAAGGGGTATTCGCAGCGCAAAATTATTAGCATCTATACAAGGGCCTTCGGAAATTGTGATCATGTTCCCGTGATTAAACATATGCATAACATGAACTATCTCCCTGTTTTTCTTTTCTTGGGCCTCTCAGGCAATCTTTTCATCCATCAACTACTTTACTTGGGCTTGCAGCCTTTCCAACTCAACTCTAGTCTCGTCCTCCGTTGTGTTTCGATCACTTCTTATTCTCCTTTAGCTAGGAATCTTCTATTAATGTTTTGCTTGATGACTGGTTTAAGTAAATAAAGGCAAGATCCCCTTAGTAAGAGTGATTGAAGAGATGATACATGTTGATTTTTGAGTTTCCCTTCTTTAATAAACCAAAACTTGCTTGCAAGATGTAAGGAAGATAGAAGTAGCTTTAATCTAATCCCTCTGTGAAGCCCTCTAAAATGTGAGTTAAAAGCCAGAGTAGAACACTTTCTACTGAAATCAAATTTTTTTGAGAGGCTGCTATTGATGCTTAGAGGGAAATGACACAAGCTAGTGAGGACTAAAGGCAATAGGAATAACTAATTGAGCCAAATTCTTTCGAATCAGATGAACCTGCCTCATTGTAAAGGCACCCCCTAGTTACACCTTTTGAGCCTTAAATACGATCATCACTTCTTTGGAAACCCTAAGCCTTCATGTCATGTGAACAAGGAGATAGGCTAGGGCAACTCACCGTTTGGGGATAGGAAATAGGTTGTGAAACAAGAGAGTATTAAACCAGAGAGTTAGAAAGAAAATGGGTGGGAACCATAGTAACCTAACCCAGAAAACAAAAAAGAGAGAAAAATGAAAAAAGAGAAGAAAATTAGAAATGGGCAGGAAGAATGTATAACCTGACCCACAAAAAAAGGCAAGAAAACCGAAAATGGGAGGCAGGAAATGATGTAACCTGACCCCATGAAAAAGTTAGAAAAAAATAAGGCCAAAATGGCTAGGGGTATCTTCGAGGTTAAAAGTTTCACATTATGAATTTAGAACCCATAGGACCCTCACCTTTATACACTACAACCCTTGCCCCATTACAACCTAAATAAAGACCTTAAGGAGTTAGCTTCTGTCAATAGAACTCTAGCATCAATGGTATGTAAAAATGAATGAGAGAATGGTTCTAACAATTGTGGTGAGGATTGAGTGACCGAGTGAATCCAACAGTTGGAAAGACAGAAGTGATAAGGCTAATTTCATGCATAGGTCTAGGGTTTTAATTCATAAAATTTCTGGGTCTAACGCACGTTTTAAGCCAGGTGTGTGAAGATTTTCGCCAGGTCCAGGAAAGGAAGAAGACAGTTGCGTGGACCTAGGAAATAGGCGAATGAGTGGACATTATGCGGAAAATTTCTTGACGGAGGAAGCCTCGGAGTTGAAGGGTAGAATAGAGATTTCTACGAAGACTCTAGAAGGCTATGTCCGCGTCTATAAATGGCAGAAGCATGAACGCTGGAGGGATCTTCTCGGTTGTAGACCTCGCTAACAGCCGGTAGCTTAGTTCACTTTTCACACACTTGGATTTTTTTCGTGGGGAGATTCAGGGGGGTCATGCACTGGGGTTTACTTGAGCTTTCATATATTTTTGATTGGGTTGTAACACCGTCCTTCAGTGGGGACGAAGAAACAATTTAATTTCCGCTTTCATACTTTGCTGATTTTGCCGAGCTTCGCTGTTCGAAGCTCGGACCTCTGTTTGCTTTTGCCGAATATTCTCTTATTTTAATGCAAGTTGATTTTTTGTTACGTCTGTCATGTTGATTTCCGGAATTTTGGAGTTGGATTGTTCGAACTGGGTGCGTTTCGCAGTTGTTTTCTGAATTTATGCAGGTTTGTGGTTGGATCTGGGTGATCGGAGTCTGTTTGTGGATGAATCGGAGGGTTGAGTTTGCTGGAGTTGTGGAGTTGTCTGTGATTGTTTGAATTCGGAGATGATCGGAGCAGATCTGTGAAAATCGGAGTTATGGAGTCGATTGTGTTTGTTGTTGGGTTTGATCGCTTGGATCGGGAGTGGATTAAGCACCCGACGTGAATCTGAACAAGATTTATTTAATCTTATGCCTAGTTTACGTGTCTTCATTTCATTTCGTCTAGTTTACGTAGATCTGATGTATTTTCGGTTCATAGGAAGTTTCCGGCATCCCAATTTCTATATTCTGTTCGAATCTAGATATATGCTCTGTTTTTCCATTTGCGTGCTTGAATCGGTTAGGAAATTGCATGTCGTTGTTAGCTGGAGCATGAGTTTGTTATTTGCAGCTTTAGCCGTACTTGCTATATTTGGAGCCATGGTCCCCACTGTTTTATTTTCCCTGTCTAGTCTTAGTTAGTTAGTCGTTTACTTAATCTAGGAAGTAAAATGTGTCTCTCAGTGTTGAAGTCTGATTTTATTACATTTTCTGTGTCTTAGGTCTAGCATTTACATTTCGTGCCTAGATCTAGAGGTAGTTAAAATTCTCAACCCTTTTGCATGGCGGCAGCTTCTTGTTTCCAGAGTCTCTAAGCACTACTTCACGAATCCATCTTCGTGGGATCGACCCCGCTTCCCTATGCTAATTTATAGTATTCGGGTTGAGGGATTTATTTTTGAAGGGGAGTCGAGTGTGTCCAACGACAAAAACACTCTGTGTTCTCTTGAGTTCCTGGACCTGGTGATCCAGTGGATTTAAGAAGCGTGGAGTCTTGACCAAGCACTTGCATTAGTTTTCTCTGTGCACACTTGCTTACTCTGTGTGAAACCATGCTACTACCAGATCGTAGTAGACCCTCCAAATAGCGTCGTTGCCGGGGATGGATGGCGTGCTTTGTGTTAGTGTTCAGAGTCTGTGATGTAAATAGTTTTGATTTATTTTCTTTTTTTTTATTATTTGTAGTTTATGGGCAGAGACTCAAGATCTGCCTGCCAACTGGTGCAACTCATCTGGGTGGAAGCACGGCCGGTTTAATTGGCAGGTTAAGGATACAGTCTCTACTGTGACCACCAGATCAGGGTTCACCACGGGAGATCCGTTTCCGAGTGAATTTACTAGCAACGAATCTTGGACGTCGGCAGGACGCGAAGATCCAGAGTCATCACCCGAATCAGAAACAGAGTCAGAAACAGGGGAAGCAAAGGAAGTAGTCATGGCGCAAGTGGTAGATCCAGATCCAGAGATAGGGTCGCTGACAGCTCATTTAGATGGAGAGCCGACCCAAGCCATAGTAATGAACCAGCGCCAGAGTACTATTGAGATCAAGACAAACGTAATCGGCATCTTGCCAACGTTCTCTGGGCGCAGAAATGAGTGTCCGTATGAGTTCTTAAATGAATTCAGTAAGTTGTGTGGTATTCAGAAGAGGCCGAATGAAGCAAGAGAGGAGGATTATCGCCTACGGGCAATTCCGTTTACCTTGAAGGGGGAAGCTAATACGTGGTTATTGAGGTTGCCTCCGGATTCTATCCGCACATGGAGGGACTTCAAGTTGGGATTCTTAGATTATTTCTTCCCATATAACAAGAAGAATGCACTGAAAAAAGAAATACTAGAGTGTAAGCAGGATTACGATATATCCTTGAGTCAGTATTGGTCGAGATTCAAGGGATGTTGGATGCATGCCCGAATCACCGAATGATAGAGGCAGAGACCTAGTATCTGTTTTACGAAGGGGAAACTCCTGAGTCAAAGGACTTAATGAACTCCTCGAGTGGGGGAAATTTCACAAGGAAGAGGGGAAGTGAGGCAAGAGAAATCCTGGGGAAGTTGATCGACGCTAAGAAGGCGTACGATAACCCTAGAAATGCAGTGAGGAGAGGATCGGTGCATGCTGTGAGAGAGCAAGAAGATGATAAGGTAGAAGCAAGGATTGACAGGCTCGAGAAAGCTCTATTGAACGCAATTGAAAAAACAAATCCACCAGTTTCACAAGGGAAGGAGAAATCTCCTGGTCCAGGAGATAATCAAATTCAGCAATATTATGGAACCCAGGAAGGAGATTATCAAGCCCAGGTCAATGCAATGGGAAGTTGGAATCCCGATGGGAGCTGGAATCCAGGGAGACAGAGAGATGCGCCATGGAGAAACCATCCAAATTTCAGATGGACCGACAATGAGCAGAATCAGCCAGCACCACAACAAAGTCAGCAGTTTGCACCTCAGCCCGAAAGACAAGGTAACTGGTCAGGAAGGAATCAAGAGGGGCAGGGCAGCTGGATCAATCGGAACCAAGGAGACCACTCGAGCTGGGGAACCAGAAATCAGAACAATCAAGGGAACTCTTATACCGCCGCACCAAAGGAATTTTCAAAACAATTACCAGGGTCAAGGAAATCAATACAACAACTCTACAGGAGGTCAAGGAAACGCTCGTCAGAATCAGATGAGTGGACCGACTCTGAATATAGGGCCATGGCCCAGTCAGCCACCAAAGCCACAAAAGAGTATCGATGATATGGTGCACGATCTCGTCCGTTCTCAGCAACATATGCAAAACAACCTGCAATCAAACAGTGACGTAGTGCACAAGCTTCAAGATGATCAACAGGAGCAAAAGGCGGCCATGGATATGCTGGCCAAGCAATTATCGCAGATAGCCACTTCTTTGAGTGATATAAGGGAAAATGAAGGAAAGATTCCCGCCTCAGTAAGGCCACCGGATAGAGCGAATATAAGTCAAATTACCTTGAGATCCGGGAGGGGATATGAAGGGCCAGTGGTAAGAACGAAGGAAGCGGCAAGTTCCAAGGAAGACAAGAAGTACGAGGATATAATTCCTAGATCAAGGAACTTGGAGGGAGAAAATTTCTTGGTCAAGGATGACCTTGAAATAGGAGATTTGGAGAAACCCCTGCCTAAGTCAACTGAACCATTTTTCCTCGATCCAGAGCCGGAGTTGGAGAACTAGGCAATAAGGGAGGAAACTGGAGAATTCTCAGCTGAAAGCTCTATCGGAGCAGGGAAGCGACTGAAGCCTTTCCCAAGCAGGGGGGAAGCTAAGAAGAAGAAGGAATAGCCGGTGGATTTCATGGATATTTTTGGGAAATTGGAGATTAATCTACCATTCTTACAGGCTTTGAAATTGCCGGTGTTTAGCAAGTTCATCAAGGAATTTATAGCTGGGAAGGCTAGACCTAGTGGGAAAATTTTGATTGGTGAGAACATCTCTGCAGTGATTCAAAAGCGGAGGATGCCATCGAAATGCAATGATCCAGGTATGTTTACCTTACCCATCTCAATTGGTTATGTGAAAATCGAGCATGCTATGTATGATTTAGGTGCATCCATAAATGTGTTACCACTTTCTATATACAAGAAGTTAGTAGGGGTAGGCATGGTGGACACCAAAGTTGTGATCCAATTGGCAGACAGGTCATGCATTTGTCCTGAAGGAGTGCTTGAGAACGTGATAGTAAAGGTACATGACTTCTTGTACCCAGCAGATTTCCATGTGATTAGAATGAGTGATAATGAATCTGCAGAGTCTGGTGGAGTACTTTTAGGGAGACCTTTCCTGCGTACCGCTAAGACTATCATTGATGTTTTTGATGGTACCATCTGCCTTGATTATAATGGGGAGAAATATACATTCAGCATAGATGAGGCAATGAAAAAACCTCTTGACATTGAAAATTTGCATGTTATAGATGTTATTAACCCCTTAGTCCAAGAATATCTTGAGACAGAGTTAATACATGAACAGATCGAGAATTCCAAAATAAGTCAAGACATTGATAGAGAAGTAGCTAGTTGGTGTCAAGCAATGAACACGAGTGAGTTATCAGATGATGAGCTAGCTGAAGCGATTCTGGAATTCTGTACGAACCCGGAGCTAGCCAGATCAAGGAAGGCACCTTATGTGGCGAGCGTGGACAGTTCTACTGAGTCTAAGAAGGGAATAACAACTGAGTCGACAGAGAAAAATCCCTTGCTCCAGGAAAAAGATGTCCCCAAGAAAGAGCTGAAAACGCTTCCACCTGGGCTCAAGTATGCGTATCTGGAGGAGAATGAAAATTTCCCGGTGATTATTAACAGCAGCTTGACTGAGGGACAAGAAGAGGAATTGCTAAATGTAATCAGGAGAAACAAGAAGGCTATTGGGTGGACACTCTCTGACTTGGTTGGGATCAGTCCAGATCTGTGCATGCATCACATTCGCCTAGAAGAAGGAGCAAAAGCCTGTAGGGACCCACAACGCAAGTTGAATCCGAACATGAGGGAAGAAGTGCTGAAGGAAGTATTGAAGTTGCTATCCCTAGGAATCATATATTCCATACCAGACAGTGAATGGGTTAGTCCAATACATATGGTACCAAAGAAGTCAGGAATACAGGTGGTTAAGAACGATAAAAATGAGTTGGTCCCTACTCGACTTGTTACTGGGTGGAGGATGTGTATTGACTACCGGAAGCTGAACGAGGCTACCAAGAAGGATCACTTCCCATTACCTTTCATTGACCAGATGTTGGAAAGGTTGGCGGGCAAGCAATATTTTTGTTTCCTGGATGGATATAGTGGGTATTTTCAAATCTATGTGGATCCCGAGGATCAGGAGAAGACAACTTTCACGTGTCCCTTTGGAACGTATGCTTACAGAAGGATGTCGTTTGGCCTGTGCAATGCGCCAGGTACTTTTCAGCGGTGTATGATGAGTATCTTCTCGGATCTCCTGGAAGATTGCATCGAGATTTTTATGGACGACTTCACTGTATACGGGAATTCATTTGACTCGTGTTTGGCAAGTTTGGATATAGTGCTGAGGAGGTGCCAGGAGAAGCATTTGGTTTTGAATTTCGAGATATGCCACTTTATGGTCCCTGAGGGAATTGTCCTAGGGCATGTGGTGTCAGAAAGAGGCATACAAGTAGATCAAGCAAAAATTGATGTTATCTCAAAACTGCCTTACCCAACGAATCAGAAAGAGGTGAGAGGATTCTTAGGGCACGCAGGATTTTATAGGAGGTTTATAAAGGACTTCGCAAGGATCGGTCAACCACTCACTCACTTATTGCATAACGATGTGGAGTTTGCTTTCGATGAGGAGTGCAAAAAAGCTTTTCAGTTGTTGAAGGATAAGTTAGTTTCTGCTCCCATTATTAGAGCGCCCGACTGGAATCTACCTTTTGAAATCATGTGTGACGCAAGCGACTATGCCGTGGGAGCGGTGCTAGGTCAAAGAGTTGATGGGAAAAGCTACGTGATTTTTTATGCATCCAAGACGCTAAATCAAGCCCAGAAGAACTATGACACCACCGAAAAAGAAATGCTGGCGGTGGTATATTCATTTGAGAAATTTCGCCCGTACTTACTGGGGTCGAAGGTGATCGTTTTCACCGACCACGCGGCCATTAAGTACCTGCTGGCGAAGAAGGAGTCTAAACCAAGATTGATCCGTTGGGTGTTACTTTTACAAGAATTTGATTGGGAGGTTAAGGATAAGAAAGGAACTGAGAACAAGGTGGCTGACCACCTTAGTCGTATTTTTCAAGGGGAGACCGAGGAAGCAATACCAGATGCATTCCCCGAGGAACATTTGTATTATTTAGGGGAATTTCCTAGACCTATCAATTGTGAAAAAATCATGGCGTTAACAGGTCCAGGAGATTCTGAGAAAGGTAAATGTCATCTAAACAATGAGCCATGGTTCGCAGACCTGGCAAATTACTTGGTCACTGGAGAGGAGTATCCGGAGGTGGGAACTGGCCTACATTGCATAAAGATGCTTTCGAGCCATGGTTCGCAGACCAAGTAATCTGGAGGTGTATCCCGGAGTGGGAACAGAGGGATGTACTAAATCATTGCCATGCCCTAGCTTGTGGAGGTCACTTTGGACCTAGGAAGACCGCAAGGAAGGTGTTAGATAGTGTTTTAATTTCATGCATAGGTCTAGGGTTTTAATTCGTAAAATTTCTGGGTCTAACGCACGTTTTAAGCCAGGTGTGTGAAGATTTTCGCCAGGTCCAGGAAAGGAAAAAGATAGTTGCGTGGACCTAGGAAATAGGCGAATGAGTGGACATTATGCGAAAAATTGCTTGACAGAGGAAGCCTCGGAGTTGAAGGGTAGAATAGAGATTTCTACGAAGACTCTAGAAGATTATGTCCGCGTCTATAAAAGGCAGAAGCATGCACGCTGGAGGGATCTTCTCGGTTGGAGACCTCGCTAACAGCCGGTAGCTTAGTTCACTTTTCACACACTTGGGTTTTTTTCGTGGGGAGATTCAGGGGGGTCATGCACTGGGGTTTACTTGAGCTTTCATATATTTTCGATTGGGTTGTAACACCGTCCTTCAGTGGGGGCGAAGAAACAATTTAATTTCCGCTTTCATACTTTGCTAATTTTGCCGAGCTTCGCTGTCTGAAGCTCGGACCTCTGTTTGATTTTGCCGAATATTCTCTTATTTTAATGCAAGTTGATTTTCTGTTACGTCTGTCATGTTGATTTCTGGAATTTTGGAGTTGGATTGTTCGAATTGGGTGCGTTTCGCAGTTGTTTTTTGAATTTATGCAGGTTTGTGGTTGGATCTGGGTGATCAGAGTCTGTTTGTGGATGAATCGGAGGGTTGAGTTCGCTGGAGTTGTGGAGTTGTCTGTGATTGTTTGAATTCGGAGTTGATCGGAGCAGATCTGTGAAAACCGGAGTTATGGAGTCGATTGTGTCTATTGTTGGGTTCAGATCGCTTGGATCCGGAGTGGATTAAGCACCCGACGTGAATCTGAGCAAGATTTATTTAATCTTATGCCTAGTTTACGTGTCTTCATTTCATTTCGCCTAGTTTATGTAGATCTGATGTATTTCCGGTTCATAGCAAGTTTCCGGCATCCCAATTTCTATATTCTGTTCGAATCTAGATATATGCTCTGTTTTCTCCATTTGCGTGCTTGAATCGGTTAGGAAATTGCATGTCGTTGTTAGCTGGAGAATGAGTTTGTTATTTGCAGCTTTAGCCGTACTTGCTATATTTGGAGCCATGGTCCCCACTGTTTTATTTTCCCTGTCTAGTCTTAGTTAGTTAGTTGTTTACTTAATCTAGGAAGTAAAATGTGTCTCTCAGTGTTGAAGTATGATTTTATTACATTTTCTCTGTCTTAGGTCTAGCATTTACATTTCGTGCCTAGATCTAGAGGTAGTTAAAATTCTCAACCCTTTTGCGTGGCAGCAGCTGCTTGTTTCCAGAGTCTCTAAGCACTACTTCCCGAATCCATCTTCGTGGGATCGACCCCGCTTCCCTATGCTAATTTATAGTATTCGGGTTGAGGGATTTATTTTTGAAGAGGAGTCGAGTGTGTCCAACGACAAAAACACTCTGTGTTCTCTTGAGTTCCTGGACCTAGTGATCCAGTGGATTTAAGGAGCGTGGAGTCTTGACCAAGCACTTGCATTAGTTTTCTCTGTGCACACTTGCTTACTCCGTGTGAAACCACGCTACTACCAGATCGTAGTAGACCCTCCAAGAAGTTATCTTGACGGATACAGTGGGTACTTCCAGATCTATGTAGATCCTGAAGACCAAGAGAAGACTACGTTTACGTGCCCCTTTGGCACGTATGCTTATAGAAGGATGTCGTTTGGCCTGTGCAATGCCCCAGGCACTTTTCAACTAGAGGATTGTATCGAGATTTTCATGGATAATTTCACCATATATGGGAACTCTTTCGAGTCCTGCTTAGCAAGCCTGGACGTAGTATTGAGGAGGTGCCAGGAAAAGAATTTGGTTCTAACTTCGAAAAATGTCACTTCATGGTACCCGAGGGAATCGTCTTGGGCATGTAGTCTCGGAAAATGGCATACAGGTGGACCAAGCAAAGGTCGATGTGATTTCGAAATTACCTTACCCTACGAATCAGAAAGAAGTCAGGGGATTCCTAGGGCATGCAGGTTTTTATAGAAGATTCATAAAGGACTTCGCGAAGATTGCTCAGCCGCTCTCCCACTTGTTGCACAATGATGTTGATTTCGTCTTCGACGAAGAGTGTAAGAAGGCTTTTCAATTGTTGAAAGATAAGCTAGTGTCTGCCCCTATCATCAGGGAACTCGACTGGAGTCTGCCGTTTGAAATAATGTGTGATGCAAGCGACTTGGCCGTGGGGGCGGTACTAGGTCAAAGGATCGATGGAAAAAGTTACGTGATTTTCTATGCCTCGAAGACACTCAACCAAGCCCAGAAAAACTATGACACCACAGAAAAGGAAATGTTAGCAGTCGTGTATTCATTTGAGAAATTTTGACCATACTTACTGGGGTCGAGAGTGATAGTTTTTACCGACTACGCGGCTATAAAGTACTTGCTGGCAAAAAAAAATCAAACCCAAGGTTAATCCGTTGGGTGTTACTCTTGCAAAAATTTGATTGGGAAGTGAGAGACAAAAATGGGACAGAGAATAAAGTGGCCGACCATCTGAGTCGGATTTTCCAGGGAGAAAGGGAGGAAGCTATACCTGACGCATTCTGAAGTAGCAGAGTTTGTTATGTGTTTTCGTTTGTTGTGAAAATGCGATGCGCTACGCGGGGTCGAGACACCAAGTCCTATGAATCCACTAGATCACTTGGTCTAGGAACTCAATGTAACAAGGAATACTCTGTCGTTGTATACACAAACTCTCCTTCAAAGATCCCTCAACCCGAATACTATGGATTAGTATAGAGAAGCAGGGGTCAATCCCACGAAGATGGATACGTAAGAAAGCATTTAGAGACTCTTGACTAAGCGCCTGCTGCCACGCAAACAGGGTTGAGGTATAACTACTACTAGACCTAGGCAGGAAATATAAACGCTAGACCTAGAAAGCTGTAAACATGCTGAGATCAAACATCATCAAGACTTCGGTATATTAAGCTTACTTCCTAGATCGTGTAAACGACTACCTAATTTAGCTAGACAGAGATCAACCAACAGTGGGGACCATGAACAGTGGGGACCATGACCCAGAAATAGCGAGTACGACAGAAAAGCTGCAAATAACTGACTGAGAAAATAACTAACTACGGCCTGCTTTTCTTCAACGGATTTAAACACGAAGATGAAGTAAACAGAGCACATACCCAGATTCGAATAGAATGTAAAAGTTTGGTCGTCGTAAATTTACAACAAATCGGAAATAACGCAGATCTACATATACTAGATGAAGCGAAATGAAAACTCGAAGACTAGGCATCAAAATAAACCAACTCTGCTCAGATCTCACGTCGAACGCTTAATCCACTTCGGATCCAAGCAATCCGAAACCAACAACAACTAGATTCCACTCCATAACTTCCGATCTAACAGATCTACTCCGATCAACTCCAATTTCCAGCAATCGCACACAACTTAGCAACAACACCAAACTTAAATCTCCGATTCAACCACCAGCAAACTCCGATCACCCAGATTCAACCATTAACCTGCATAAGTTCAGAAAACTATTGCGAAACGCATCCAACACAGGCAAACTAACGCAAACTCCAGAAAATCTCGACAACCAAATCAGAAATCAGCACCAACGTCGTAATAGAAATTGAAACTTGCATTAAACACAGAAATATTCGGCGAAATTGAAAGGCTGAGCTTCGAACAGTGAAGCTCGGTGAAATACGAAATACGAAAGCAGTAAAGTGGAGCTTGTTTCTTTGCCCTCAACAGGACGGTGTTACAACCCAACAACAAATGTATGAAAGCTAAAGGTGAACCCAAGTGCGAAACCCCTGAATTTACCTCTAAGAACCCAAGTGTATAGAAAAGTGAACTAGCTGCAGACTGTTAGTGAGGCCTCCACAGAGAAGGTCCCTCCAGAATGCATGCATCCTTCCTTTTATAGACACGGACATAATCTTTTAGAACCTTCGTAGAAATCACCATTCTACCCTTCAGTTCTGAGATTTACTCCGTCTTGCAATTTCTTTCACAACGTTCACTTATTCGCCAGTTTCCTCGGGCGTGTGATTGCCTCCTTCTTTTCCTGGACCTGGGAAATTACTACTATACACCTGGCTTAAAACATGTGTTAGACCCAGTAAATTCACAGATTTATCCCCTAGACCTATGCATGAAATTAGCCTTATCAAACTGCTCACACTTAAACCATGCTATTCCTCAAGCATGAAAGACAAGAAAAAGGAATAAGGCGAATTTCAATGCACGGTTCCCAAGTACGACTCTATATACAAGACACTAACAAAGAAAAGACTCCTAGACCTAGACAACTACAGACTCATAAAAGAAAACATCACACAAAGAGAAAAACAAAACACAACAGATAAGCATGCACTAGTTTCAACTTTTAGGCGACTGTCCCCACAAGCTCAAGTTCTCTCCGATCGTTTACAGTCTTCAAATCCTCCCCCTTCCTTCTGCTACCTAAACGGTCCGTCAGTTTGTCAAGATAGCCTATTGATTTTCCAGCAGTTAGGTTCGCTCGATCACTCATTCCTCACCAGGGATGTTAGGATCAAAACGCTCCAAAGTTAAAGTTACACCACTGATGCGTCGGGTTATAAGAGTTTCTCCTTTCTATTGTCTCCCTTTTTTTCTATATATTTTTTTCATTCCTGGGTCAGGTAATTTTAACTTCCCGCCCTTAGGTAATTAATCTTCGTTTTCCCTTTTTTTTATTCTATTTTCCCCCTGGACTTCGTCCATCTTATACCTCCGATTTGTTATTTTATTTCTCCCCTGGACTTCGTCCAGCTTATACCTCCTTTTTC